>NC_140374.1:15722500-15742500 GCF_054491055.1 Hypomesus nipponensis
GGAGAGGGGAAAAAGAGAGTAGGGGGAGAGGGGGAGAGAGACTAGGGGGAGAGGGGAAAAGAGAGAGTAGGGGGAGAGGGGAAAAGAGAGAGTAGGGGGAGAGGGGAAAGAGAGAGTAGGGGGAGAGGGGAAAGAGAGAGTAGGGGGAGAGGGGAAAAGAGAGAGTAGGGGGAGAGGGGAAAGAGAGAGTAGGGGGAGAGGGGGAGAGAGACTAGGGGGAGAGGCAGAGAGAGTAGGGGGAGAGGGGGAGAGAGAGTAGGGGGAGAGGCAGAGAGAGTAGGGGGAGAGGGGAAAGAGAGAGTAGGGGGAGAGGGGGAGAGAGAGTAGGGGGAGAGGCAGAGAGAGTAGGGGGAGAGGGGAAAAGAGAGAGTAGGGGGAGAGGGGAAAGAGAGAGTAGGGGGAGAGGGGGAGAGAGAGTAGGGGGAGAGGCAGAGAGAGTAGGGGGAGAGGGGAAAGAGAGAGTAGGGGGAGAGGGAAAAGAGAGAGTAGGGGGAGAGGGGGAGAGAGAGTAGGGGGAGAGGCAGAGAGAGTAGGGGGAGAGGGGAAAAGAGAGAGTAGGGGGAGAGGGGGAGAGAGAGTAGGGGGAGAGGCAGAGAGAGTAGGGGGAGAGGGGAAAGAGAGAGTAGGGGGAGAGGGGGAGAGAGAGTAGGGGGAGAGGCAGAGAGAGTAGGGGGAGAGGGGAAAAGAGAGAGTAGGGGGAGAGGGGAAAGAGAGAGTAGGGGGAGAGGGGGAGAGAGAGTAGGGGGAGAGGCAGAGAGAGTAGGGGGAGAGGGGAAAGAGAGAGTAGGGAGAGGGGAAAGAGAGAGTAGGGGGAGAGGGGGAGAGGGGGAGAGAGAGTAGGGGGAGAGGCAGAGAGAGTAGGGGGAGAGGGGAGAGAGAGAGTAGGGGGAGAGGGGGAGAGAGAGTAGGGGGAGAGGCAGAGAGAGTAGGGGGAGAGGGGAGAGAGAGAGTAGGGGGAGAGGGGACAGACGCTGGGGAAGAACTGTTGTCTGGCTGCCAGCCCATCTGTCTGCTAGATCACTTATATCATCGACACAGAGAGGTGACGAGGGAGGGAGGGAGGGAGGGAGGGAGGGAGGGAGGGAGGGAGGGAGGGAGGGAGGGAGGGAGGGAGGGAGGGAGGGAGGGAGGGAGGGAGGGAGGGAAAGAAAGTGTGTGTTCCAACACTGCCAACACCCCCCCACCACCACCACCACCACCACCTCAACACACACACCTGCTTCCAGGGATGGGCTCTTATTATTTCTGGGCAGAGCCAGAGTTAAAGGGGCAATGGATTGGTATCAAAGTCTACTTGTGGGGGCCACCAGGCAGGACTTGCGGGGGCCCTGCAGGGCACATGGTAAACAGTTTGTTAAGAGATGACCGGGCGTGGTTGGAGGGCTCGCTGGCAGTAAAGGGGGCAGACCACGGTGGCGTCTGAGACACCAGCACAGATAAGGAGCTGAGGTAAAGGTTCATTTCAGAACCATGACGAAATAAGACTTTTTGTACTTTTTTGAACAGCGTAGAAGGTGGAGGACATGTTCTGGAAACGACGCTGAATGTTGCCGAAACATCTAGAGCACGTTGTGAGCCAAAAGTCCGACCGCTTCTCGCTCGGTAGGTACGACGAGTCCTACAAGGAGGCCGTATCTTGTTCTCCTGCAACGGAGGGTTACCTCAGCGAGGTCCATCCCTTATAAGGTCTTCCGTTGTCCTGCAGTGCTGTGTAAGCCCCTCGTCGAGGCTTGGGCCAGTATAGTCTCCGTGCCAGCACTTCTCCAAATGTCAAACTTTAACTAAAGTTCAGCTTTGGTGTCGTAAACAATCGGTGATGAGTCCCACTTATCTTTACTGTGGCAGAGATTCCAACATAATGTGTTTGCTTATGTCCTGACAAGATAGTCCGTACAGACTGTATAGATATGAGGCAGATATGGCTGGGGAGGCACATCGTGGAGACAGGCTAGGCCCCTCCGGGCTAGCGAGTCCCAGAGCCTGAGGACTGACAGATACACACTGACCCGCATCCTGTCCACCCCTCAGTCACGGCACCACAGAGTGATCTACAGCGGTGTTCTGCACTTGAATATACGTGAAACCCAACTCTTTACTGAAGATAAGGTTTGGTGACTTACAGGTCAAGGGGAAGTTTGTTAAAGGGTGGGTAGCCTGAAATACAGGGTCTCGGCGAAGTGGTTGTTGTGTGAGCATGCTTTTGTGAGTGTGTGTGTGTGGTGGTCTTTCTGTGTGTGTGTGTGTGTGTGTGGTCCTGCTGTGAGTGTGTGTGTGGTAAGGAAACACTAGGCTGTCATGAAGGACACCTGAGGCCATCAGTCAGAAGGGCAAAGGGGACCGCAGGTTATCCTTCCACAGCACACAGTGAGATAACAAGCACCTGTACAACATGGCTCGAAAAGACCCAGCGAGGTCCTTACACAGAACAACTAACAGGGCAGACACAAAGTACAGAGAGTTTGATGACATTTAGAGTAGAGCTGAGAGCTGGGAAAAACCTGAAAATTCAGGGAGGGTCAGGTATGAGAGGGGGAGGGGGGAGACAGGCATACAGGCAGGGGAGGGTGAGACAGGCAGCATGAAAACCATTACTCGGCCTCCATCTCACTCAGCTGTAAAGGCCTCTAGAACAGACAGCTGTGTGACAGATTCCACCCTGAGGGAGGGGCTCCGAAAGGTCAGCCTCTTCACTATTTGAAAACTAACTTTACTTAGCAAGCAATCAGCTTCACCCTAACTCAACATTACCCGTCAGACTTCGTACATGTGATGACAAGACCTCTAAACCAGACTTCAAATTTTTTTATTGTGATCATACACGTATGAGCGCTCTCTCTTCTTTCATTCATTCATTCTTCTCTCTCTCTCTCTCTCTCTCTCTCTCTCTCTCTCTCTCTCTCTCTCTCTCTCTCTCTCTCTCTCTCTCTTTTTCTCACACACACAACCCCAACCCCTATAATGGCGCTTTCCCACTGTCCCCCATACCAACCATCAGCAGTGAGTAATGATCTCACCCGACTGGGCTACTGCTTAGACAGCCCAAATCAGTCAGGTTGGTACGTGTGTGTGTGTGTGTGTGTGTGTGTGTGTGAGTGTGTGTGTGTGTGTCATTGTACCTTCCCAATTTGGTGGAATCTTAAGCAGAGCACAGATAAAGAGGATGGACACAGTGGAACACCGCCCAAGGACCTGTCAAATCCAATCACACATATCAAATACTTGCATTTCCTGCTCTCCAGTGTACCCTGCCCCATATTCTGTCATTTTCTTCCCTCCTGCCTCTGTCTTTCTCTCTCTGGTTCCCTCTTTCCATACTCTTGCCACCTCCACACCTCAGTCCTGTTGTGTGTGTATGTGTCTGTGTGTGTGTGTGCACATGTGTGAGAGAGACAAAAAAGTGCCTGAGTGTGTGTGTGTGTGCACTGCACACACCGAACAGTTAACCGCCACAGTGGAGTGTGTGTGTCTACTACAAACAGACTTGGAAACCCTGTATGTCAACAAGCATCGTGTACCTCATAGAAACTGGCAGAGGTTCAATTTATTTTCACACACACACATACACACACATACACACACACACATACACACTCCACATGCACACGCAGATTTACAATGAGTAGAGAGTTGGAGGCAGATCTCCCAGATGTACTTTTGAACCCAGTCCCAGAGCTTGACGTCGTCAGAGATAGTGCGTGATGGGTGTCATCTTGACCACGGTGCTCGGCCGCCCCGTCCTGCTGTCAGCCTGTTATGGATGTTTCAGCGTACATGAGAAACGCCTGGGAAACAGAGGGACTCTGAGGGAGATACTGTAACTGGCACCTGGAGAACGTCACAACAGAGGAATGGATTGGGATTTCCCTTTTTTTCTAAGTTCCCTGAAATGAGTGGATACAGTTACTAGGTGTTTGTCACTGAATGCTCTGTTGAACCTTGAGTAAGGATGGGACAGTGAGTAACACAATAAATGCAGAACAAGGAGGTTGTATTGGAATGATGTAGGAATTGGAACCACAGGATCCAGCAAAGTGCAAGACATATTTTCTGGAAGGAAATGACAGTGAATCAAACCCTACCCCAAACCCTAATCTTAACCCAAACCCTAGTCCAATCCTGTCCCCTGCAATAATCTTAACCCTAATCTTAGTCCAAACACAAGCTCTAGCCCTAATGTTTACCCTAACCCTAGTTCAAACACTTGCCCTGGCCAATAGGGTTGGAGAGCCAATCCTAAACTTTGCACTTCTTCTGACCAAACACCTAAGCCTACAACCCAAAAACAACCTCATCCACAAATTGGAAGGATCTAACCGCATTTAGCATGGCCCCAGCCCAGGTAAAGCTCCGACAACCCTACAGCACCAAAGGTGTAGACATAGACACTGATATCATCCATTTTTTCAAACTCTCCCCCCCCCGCATGTTGTCTCACATACACAGTGTCTCACACACATACTTTCCCACGAACCTCTCCAGCATTGGCTCACGCACACGCACACACACGCACACACATTGCAGTAGTCAGTAGCTATCGGTGCTCATGCAAGCAGAGCCGGCGCTCATACCTGCTCGTCTCCCCTGCAGCTCAGCTGTCAATCCCAGCATATTGCTGCTCAGGGACGACTACCTCAGAAGCTGCAATAGACACGGCCCAGTGTTCTCAGCCTGAGTGACACTAATCACCCCCCACCTACACGCACACACTCACTCACAACCACATCCACTTCACACATCAGCCCAGTACACAGAGCCTACGAACACACTGACAGTCCGTCAACGCTCTCCGTTGATCTAGAAATGTTTCAGTCAAGTTGTGCCATGAGTTTCATACACTGCACATCAGTGTGTATTGGGCTATACATTTAGCCAGTGTTCTAAGCAGGCATAAAACAACTCAAAGGATGGCCAATGAGGTAAAAAGCCCAGGTATGACACTGCCATTTCTTGCAAGTTGAACTGTTATCACAAAGTTGTGACCTTATGACCCACCCCTCAGACAGTCTGACAGAGGTGAAATATCATCCGCAGGGTTCAGTTGGGATCTATGGGCAAACACAGCCATACCATAAACGTGTTTACATCCTGAACCGTGATGAACCGTGTTTAAACAACTCCAATAGTACTAGTGGTTCCATTAGTTTGCTACAACATACAACATACAGTTAACTATTTTGTTAAGGAATTAAGTTAAGGAATTATTTCAGTCTGGGTGGTGAACGAGACCTTTTTACTCGTATCACATATCTTTTTGTTCCATATCTTACTTCTGACATTGTGCATCCTAAATCTCATGTCTATATATTATATCCTATGTTTGATATCATGTATCTCATTTTATGTTTCTTATATGTACATAGCTGTGGATCAACCCTCTTATTCGAACCCTCCTGTATTACACTATATTTCCTCTCTTCCTCCCTCTTTCCCTTGTCTCCTCTCTTGTCTGTTCCTCCACCTCCCTTGCTCCAAGCTATATCCTTGCCCCCAGACACAAACCACAGCGGTGGTCATGAATTCACAAGAGAAACTACAGACAGCATTGCAAAGTCCCCTAACATAAAGGTATGGATGGAAGAGACAGAGGAATGAGGAGTGCAGTGCAGCAGAGGAGAGGAGTCGTGTCATCATTGTAGTAGTGTGACAGATAAATATGTTCATGTTTTGTACCTCTGTCTTTCTCTGTCTTTTTCTGTCTTTCTCTGTTTTTCTCTGTCTTTCTCTGTCAGTCAGTCAGTCAGTCAGTCTGTCTGTCTGTCTGTCTGTCTGTCTGTCTGTCTGTCTGTCTGTCTGTCTGTCTGTCTGTCTGTCTGTCTGTCTGTCTGTCTGTCTGTCTGTCTGTCTCTCTCTCTCTCTCTCTCTCTCTCTCTCTCTCTCTCTCTCTCTCTCTCTCTCGCAACAGTAAAGGCTACAGGTTTCCTAATGAGGTGTGCGTAAGATATTTTTCCTAATCTGACTGCTCATCTCTCCATGAACCCTAGCAGGCAGGGCACACACACACGCACAAGCACACACATGCAAGCAACGCACACGCACACACATTCAAGCACACATGCACAAGCACACACACACACTGCCAGCTTCACATCCAAGTGTATGCTCATGGAAATAACTTCAATGGCTACCACGTTTTGATTTATGTCTGGTGTATGCATATTTTGTCTGAAACTATGACTGACTCTTTGTAAGTTTCAACCTGCCTTGACTCTTGTGAGTGAGGTTTTGAAGCTGTCCTCTCAACAGCGATGTCTTCACGGCCATGCTTTGGCTTGATAACTTTGGAGCGCAAACCGTTTTAGTCTTTTTTGTTTTTACAGTAAAACCACACAAAAGTTCACCTTCAGATAAAACAACACAAATGTCTTTCTGTGGGTGTGCAAGCATTGTGGGAGTATCCGAAGGTAGCAGGCATAGCTAGCAGCTCTCTCTTGTGCTTGACAGAGCTGTCAGAATGCATCACCATATCCTCTCCTCAACCGAACGGAGGGCATGAATGCCTCCACAGAGGGAAGGAACCTGGCCTGGGAGGTGTCTTAGTATGGACAGACAGAAGAGAGAGAAACAAAAGAACGGAGTGATGGACAGAGGTAGTGAGGGTTAGAGGGAGGGACACTGAGGGGGATACTGAGTCTGACATCGTTAGTCAGAGTCCTGGAACAGAGGCAACTGTTCAGTCAAGCAGCCCATGTCCGTCACATAATACACATCCACAAACACACACCACAGCGTGGATTTTTTGGGGTCAAAATGTCTGTGTTTGGTTAAGGAATTGATTGCCTTTGACCAGGTGTAGTCCTAGACTATCTATTTCTGATGGTAGATATTTGATACAGTGTAGACCAGTGTGTGTCCTCCAGCTATGAGGCACTAAAGATAGCGTTTTGCCAGATAACGTTGGTTGATATGTCAGGATTCCAAGAATGTGATCCACCTCCAAAACCTGCTGAATAGAAACACAGATATTTCTGACACACACACAAATACATTTGTTACAGGAAAAAAAAATGCTATAACATAGCAAAATCTTTACAGTTACAATACAAAACACAAATACACGTTTACACACTCACACACTCACACTCACTGACAAACACACACATCCATGCCTTAGGCTCCAACACTTTTCTCCTAATACAGTGACAGGAATAGACATGCCCTCCACATCCCACACCAAACTTCTCTGGGAATACAGCCAGAATCTACCAACTGACTTTGTGTGCGTGTGTGTGTGCGTATGTGTGTGCGTGCGTGCGTGCATGCATGCATGCATGTGTGTGTGCATGCATGTGTGTATATGCGTGTGTGCGTGCGTGTGCATGCATGTGTGTGTATATGCGTGTGTGTGTATATGCGTGTGTGTGTGTGTGTGTGTGTGTGTGTGTGTGTACTCAGTAGGTAGGTGAGACAAAGTTCACTTGAAATGTTTTCATGAACAGTATTTTATGACTTCTTATCCATCTAAGCTACTTGCACATTGAGTGTGTAAGAATCTCCACCCTCTGTTGCCTGAGGATGCGTCTTATAAACGATGTTCTCAGGCATCTCAATGCATTCTTTTGTGTGTAATCATATTCCATATACATGTCATGCAAAACACCCATATATCACTGTAAAGTATTCTGTCAATGTCATAACAAAATCTTAATTGTAATTTAATTTCATAGGTCAGTCAAGCCAAGACGTTTAGTAGATATAGAATGTCACATGATTATTCAATGAATATTGACTAATCTGAATATTTTCTATTGGGGAAAAAAAATAGTGTCTGTTCTTCCTAAGAAAACAAAGTTTGTGTTAAAAGATGATAAGCTCACAAAATCATGTAGATCTAGTGATGTCTGTATGTGTATGAACATCCCAGAGTCCTGATTGACAGCTCTACCATGGTAACAGAACAGCAGCACAGTGCAGGTAAGTGCATGTTTACAACCATCACTGACCGCAGTGTTAGAGAAGGCCAGTCTGTCTATGTGTGTCTCTCTTTTGTTTTTGTCTTGTCCGGCAGAAAAAACACTGGCAGGACTGTTAGCAGCTCGAATGTTTTGTGTATGTTTTTTGTTGTTGTGAAGGACAGATAAAAAGAAGATGGTAAAAAAAAAAGAGAGAGGGAGCAAAATATAGCCAAAAAGAGTGGGAGAGAGAGAGAGAAAGGAAGAGAGAGGGGGAGAGACAGTGAGAGATGGAGAGAGAATAAAAGAGATTGAGAGAACAGTTGGCCTCCATTGCAATTGCGTTGGCTCCTGCCAAAAGGCTGGGAGCTGCTCGTCAACCCCCGTGTCTGTTTACCATACAACGAGATAAGGAACAAACCAAAACATAGTAAACGTTCAGCACGCCACCACTCATGGCATGTCATGCTCTTCTGACAGCTCGGAATCCAGCAGGGGAAATCTCACAGGTGCAAACATGAGCATTCTGTCTACCCCCCCGTATTTAGTACACATCACTGCATCATTTATTCGATTTGTCAACACGCTGATAAATCAGTCACTCTTCAGCAGATAAGCGAGAAGTCGGAATCCTGTCTGTGGACTTCTGGGTGTGAGAGGGGTGTTCAGCAGCCTCTGCTCCAGTGTGTGTGTGTGTGTGTGTGTTTGTGTGTGTGTGTGTGTGTGGTCAGGTGTGTACTGAGAGGGGTTTGGGCTCATGGAACTCTAGAGACGCAGGGACACTGTGAAGACCAGGTCCAAAACAAACCTGACCTTCAGGAGCACTGTATGGACCGTTAAGTGCCGTGAAAGGAAAACAGCATCATACGTAGACACACAGTTTCATGTGGTTATAGCGACTAAGGTTCCATGATTTCCAGGTTCTAAGGTTCCATGAAATACAAGTTCTAAGGTTTAACAGTAAACAGGTTCTAGGGTTCTGTGATTTACAGGTTTGAAGGTTCTGTGACTTTCAGGTTCGCTTACACACATTCAACACGCAGCTCTCGAAACACCCCCCCCCCTCCACACGCACACACACACACAAACACAGTACATGCCCTGCAAGACACACAGGAGCACACACAGACAAAAACAGAACACACAAACACAGGCCACTCCCTTCTGTTTTCCAATCAGACTTTGAATTGTCTGCGTCTGTGCCTAGGCTGGCATGTTTACAGAGCATAACAAGGCTATTCTAACCCATTATGCACACAAACGTCTCCCAACCCTCCGTCCCGGCGCAAAAATCACAGAAATATTTATCCTGTTTAGAAATTTGGGGAAGACAGAAAGGGCCCTGGCACTAAGCCCTTTAGTGGGCCTGAGGGAATGAAAACCTGGAGTTTAAAAGGAGCTATTAGTCTCAGGACATGGCCATTAGCATGACAGTAGACTTATCCTCTGGACTGAAGGGGAAGGGACGCTGTCTTTGGGCTTTCAGAAGGGGAGACAGGGCTTCTCCACTCACACACAAACACGCACACACAAACATTCATACATGCACGTACACTTTCACACACATACGCGCTCGCACACAAAAATGCCCTCGCACACATGCAGGCCCGACACGCACAATAGCCACAAATCACCCATGCTCGCTCTGTGATGGGCGGGGCGAGGAAAATGCTAAAAGGGGGCCCTACAAAGAAGCACAGCGACAACCTTGTACACAACAGAGATGGAGAAGAGAGAAGGGGGCAAAAGGGATTGAGGGAGGGAGGGAGGGAGGGAGGGAGGGAGGGAGGGAGGGAGGGAGGGAGGGAGGGAGGGAGGGAGGGAGGGAGGGAGGGAGGGAGGGAGGGAGGGAGGGAGGGAGGGAGGGAGGGAGGGAGGGAGGGAGGGAGGGAGGGAGGGGACGACAGAAAGAAAGAAAGAAAGAAAGAAAGAAAGAAAGAAAGAAAGAAAGAGAGGGAGGGAGAGAGAGAGAGAGGGAGAGAGAGGGAGAGAAAGAGAGAGTTAGAGAAGGAGAGAGAAAAAGAGAGAGAGATATAGAGAAAGGAAGAAAGAGAGAGAGAGAAAGGGAGAGAGGGAGAGAGAAAGAGAGAGAAGGAGAGAACGAGAGAGTTAGAGAAGGAGAGAAAAAGAGAGAGAGATAGAGGGAGGGAGAAAGAAAGAAAGAGAGAGGTATATATATAAATACCTCTCTCTCTCTATATATATATATATAGAGAGAGAGAGAGAGAGAGAGAGAGAGAGAGAGAGAGAGAGAGAGAGAGAGAGAGAGAGAGAGAGAGAGAGAGGTGGGACGAAATGAGGAACGGGTGCTGTGTGTCTGATTATATCAAACATTTTACAGTTTCTCTCAAGATTTGAAAAACTGGAAAGGTTTCCATGGAAACTGTGGGACACATGCTAAGAAAGTGAAACTTTCCCTATTGACCCTGTCTTTGACCCCCCCCCCTCCCAGCACCCCACCCATCCACTCCACCTCCCACCCTTGCCCCCCCCCCCCCCCCCAAGATGAGAGAGGAGATGGGTTCAAATGGGAGGGAGGGGTAACCTGTGTAGAACAAGTTGACCAACACTTCACGCTGAGTTTGGGAGAAAAGAGAACCCAGACATCAGGACAGGAGATGACCAACAACAGTGCTGCAAAGCAGCGCTCACCATGAACTAACAGACACACACACACACACACATAAATGCACACAGATTCTGTGCACATCAAGTCAAATGTGTTAATTTGTATAGCCCTTTTTATAAGAAATGTCATAGAGGGCTTTACATATGCCCATAGAACTGTACCTAAACAACCTAAACCCTGAACAAAGACAAGGAAAAACTGAGTGAGAACATTGTAGGGGGAACCTTGGGATGAGCAATTATACATATGTAAGGTAATACACGATTTCTAGTGAGTGAGTCGTGTATTCACATAAGTATGTGTGTTTGTGAGTGTGCATGTATTTGTGGGTGTGTGTGTGTGTGTGGGGGGGGGGGGGGCTGTATATATGTATGTGTGCGTTTAGAGTGCTAGTTAGGTGGGGAGTTTTGAATTTGAGGGAGCAGCCTTGGCTTGGGATGGGAATGTAAGAGGTTCAGTGTTCAGAGTGTGCCTGTGTTGGGGGGGGGGGGGGTAGATTTGAACGTGTGTGTTGACATAGTGCCAAAAAAGAGAGAGGTGACACACAGACAACACACACATGAAAATGGCCACTGCTTGGGAGAATGGAATCTATTGTGTCATCTTTTGGGGGGAAACGGGGGGGATGGGGGGGGGTCGGAGACACTACAGAGGGGTAATGGGGGTTAGGGTTAGGTGGGGGGGGGGCACAAACATGAGCTTTCTCCTGTTCCTCAAAGAAGAAAGGATGGACAGCACATTAACAGGAAGAAAGTGGTGATGGTGATGAAGTGACAGGCAGTGAAGCCATACCACAGGACTGACAATGTGCGGCTGTTGGAACAGGACTAACAATGTGCGGCTGTTGGAACAGGAGAGGGGGGTGAGGCTCTGGCACAACTATGATCAATTGCTGTTGAATGTCATCACTGAGGCATTCAAGACGGGGCAAGACATGGAGAGAGATAAGAAAAAGGGAAGGCAGAGTCAACAGTGATGTTGGTTGGCATTAGTGAAGCCCTGTCTGGACAAACAGATCACAGAATAAAACACTTCCAGCTGATGTCCATGTTTGGACAGAGATTCTTATCATCTGGACGGGGATGAGCCCGGCTTTCTACAGCACACCTGGAGGTACCGGTTGGAGTCGGTTGGTCTAGAGTAGACAATGTCTGGAGTAGAGGTCTTGAGTAGGTCTGCTGCATGTCTACATGAGGTCTGCTGAATGGCTAGAATAGAGGTCTGGAAGTTGATATGAACCGAGCAGATATGGACTGGGTATAGCTAGATGAAAGACCTCCAACACAGTCTCTGGGCTCAGAGGGAGGACGCCTGATCGCTCTATATGTGATAGATCTATACCTGGCCTAGATCTGTCAGATCTGTACCTGATCTATTTTTTGGGGGTTGTTCACAATGTGTGCTTCTTGTTTTGGCTACCCGCAATGCTTTGGGGCTATCTTGTTGTTATTATCAGTGACCTATGCACTTTGTAAAACTCTCTCTTGGAAGTCGCTTTGGATAAAAGCATCTGCTAAATGAATAAATGTAAATATAAATGGTTTATATCTACAGAGCTGCTCCTTTGGTCTGGGAGAGGAGGAGGCCTCCTGTTCTCTAAACAGGAGCAAGTTGGCAAGGTTTCACAGTTTACAAGGCTTTGTGGTACAGAGGTAGCCCAAGGTCATAACCGCCCATGCGAAACCCCTTCTGTCATGTCTGGCTCTGGCAATACCCAAAGATATACATCTACACTCAGAGTGGACAAGGGAGCAATTACACCTCAGATATGGCTGATATGTATGCAAATGCAACTGAAATAGGTGTGCCACTGGCACTGAACCAGGTAAATCATAAAAACATTTACTGTGTCTGTCTCCCCACCAAGCCTCAACGGTGTAACATAGAAACAGAGAATTATAGAACGAGTATGAGGTTGCACTGGATCAGGATGCCAGAATGCCAGGTATGAGCTGAAGGGTGGTGTACAGCAGAACTGGACTGAGCTCTGAGCATTACATAATGTGGGACAGTTTGGAATCTGTTGTAATACAGGTGTGTATGTGTGTGTGTGTGTGTGTGTGTGTGTGCGTGTGTGTGTGTGTGTGTGTGTGTGGAGGTATCCCTGCTAAGACAGGGAGAATATGCTGGCCCCGCCCACTGCTGTGATGAATGGGTCTGAAGCTTTGTCCCACAATGCCCCTCACTTCATTACTGTCACATGGAACAGATGGTGCCTTTCACAGCCGCCATCACACACACACACACACACACACATACTCTCACACACACACAAATAAATACCTACACACAAAAAACACAGACCATTTTAATTGTCTTCCTTCGGAAAGACAGAGAAAAAGAGAGATAAAAATAGAGTGAGAGGAGCACAGAGGGAGAGACAGAGATGAGAGGCAGAAAGAGAGAGAGAGACAAATGAAATAAAGGAGACAGAGGGGGAGAGATAAAAAAAAAACAAGTACTCTTAATGAATTCTACACCACAGGCTCTTCTGTGCTCTGCTGAAGCATTAATTTTCCGATCTGAAAAGCAACCAAACAAGAAATGAGATTAGGGCCGAGGAGATGTTAAACAAACCAAAGAGGGGGTAATTGAATGAGTCAAGGAATAAACAGAGACCTGTGTTCCATCATCCAGTAGGAAATTTGTTTTGGCATTGAGGGGATCTGATTTGCTGGTGCAGCGACACAAACAGTCTCTGGATGCTACAGTGGAGAACAGCAGAGCACACTCCATTTTCTGCATTTGCGGACCTCAATAGGTTTCCAATGCATGACAAATAGACACAGACGTGTGCAAAGCTTGAGGTAATGGCTTTCCAGATTATTGATGCAACCATCATTATGCCAATTCTTCAACTTGTATTTAGAGGGAATTACTTTCAGGTGTAAAGCAGAGGAGAACTGTATTTGATGTTTCTGAAGTATCATCTTTTGTATGTATGTTGCTGGGGCTTCCTTATCCTGGGCTTCTGGGTATGTGTCACATTTGTGATGGGCCACTGCCCCAACAAACTCATGGGCCTGAGGCCTAGACTGCCTCTCACAGCCTGGGACTCCAGTTGGCCACCACACCCACTCCTGCACCCAGTTGCACGGGTCACAGACCAGCTCATCCCCTCTCGCTCCAATGCACTGGAGCTCCCCTGGAGCAGCCAGCAACACTGAGCCAGCCCAGGGGAACTGGGGCAGAGAACAAGACCAGGAGGGTAAGAGGGGGGGCTGGGGTGTCAGGAAGGTAAGAGGTGGGGCGGGGTGGGAGGGTAGGAGGGTGGGAGGGTATGGAGGTAGGAGGGTAAGGAGGTAGCAGGTTAGGAGGTTTGGAGGGTAGGTAGGTAGGTAGGTAGGTAGGTAGGTAGGTAGGTAGGTAGGAAGGAAGGAAGGAAGGTAGGTAGGTAGGTAGGTAGGTAGGTAGGTAGGTAGGTAGGTAGGTAGGTAGGAAGGAAGGAAGGAAGGAAGGAAGGAAGGAAGGAAGGAAGGAAGGAAGGAAGGAAGGAAGGAAGGAAGGAAGGAAGGAAGGAAGGAAGGAAGGTAGGTTGGTAGGTAGGTAGGTAGGTAGGTAGGTAGGTAGGTAGGTAGGTAGGTAGGTAGGTAGGTAGGTAGGTAGGTAGGTAGGTAGGTAGGTAGGTAGGTAGGTAGGTAACAGTGGTGGTCAAATATGTACTATTGTGTTAACATTTTAAATGCGTTCGAACATGTTCATATCGAAGACGAGTTTGTTCAGAATTAGCTACATATATTAGCTGGTTGACTGACTGATTTCCTTCTCATACATTCCTGTAGTGCCACAGTGCATTTTCCTGTTGAAGCTCAGCTTCCATGGACTTCAATGGGGCTGCTTTGAACAGTTTTTTTCAGTGCTTCGAAACTATACGGTCATTGGATAAATGCTGCGAATATGTCCCGCCCTGGACACTCAGCGTCTTTGGGGGTGAATGGAAGAGTGGGCTGGCCTGGACACTGGGCTTCAGCATGATGATTGGAGGCTCTGTCTAAAGACTGCATCTCCTTTTGATTGACAGTCATTTTGTACTATATTTTGTACGAAGCTATTCAAGCTCAGTCCCATCGCAAATTTTGCAACTGTAGTTCAAAGACAAACTGCTATTTCTTGGTATTTGCTTGGCAAAATTGCTGCTTAATTTTTATCATGCATTTCATACAATTATACACCACGTTCCTTGTTTCAGTTTAACCTAATTTCCACATTTCCTCCATTGAGATTTATATTATTTTGTTAGACCGTTCGTTCATTCATTAATTCATTCAGTAGGCTGAGCTAGTGTCGTAGGGGTGAACTGCCAGTGAACTAGCCAAATAAATGGAACGTTTTTAGGAGGTCGGCCGAAAATGAGCTTCCCCTCTTTGAAAGACCAGCAGCTGCCACTGGTAGGTAGGTAAGAGGGTACAGGGGGTAGGTTGGGAAGGGGCAGCAGTGATGATAGGTCACTAAACAAAAGGACACACATTCAGATCCACACAAACTCACAAACACAATCCACACACACACTCTGTGGAGGCAGAGTTCAAAGACTACACTCCTCCCATTTCCCTTTGCTTGAGTGCACACCTGCCTGTTACTGGAAGACCTAAGAACACACACACACACAGAAATGACCACACATGTGCACGTGCAGACACACATCGAACACTCACACACACACACACAGGCAAACATATGCATACACACCCACACACACACACACAAACACACTCTGACCCTACTATCTAACGGAAAATCTGAGTCACTGATATAGAAGCTGGGACCACACGCCACCCGTCCCCATATGGCCAATCCCTGGCCTTTGAGTGGCTGGTCCACACACCATAACCCGGGCCCGGCTCTATCTTATTGGTTTAAGACTCGGTAAACTGTGGCGGCACACAGGCCCACCCGCCTGAGGTTCCTCTTTACTTCTCGATACTATTCAACCTGCCTTTTCCTATCAGGGCAGGAGCAGTTAAATATGCATCTGTCTTACTTACAAACATACCTACATGTGTGTGTGTGTGTGTGTGTGTGTGTGTGTGTGTGTGTGTGGGGGGGGGGGGTGTTCCTGTGAGACGTGAAGGCGTGTGGGGGGTAGTAGTTAAATCATTTGCAGTTGAGAGAGAATTCCCAACTTCCTAACAAGAGAACAATGAATCCGGACAGCATCCATCCACCCATCCATCTGTCTTTGGCTAATACAGTAAGGCATCGCGGTAAGAAAACAGATTGGCATTCTTCCAAGGCCTATTGTAGTGGAATCTTCCCAGGAATTGATCGACACAGAATCCCTGCTGCAGAGTCTAACTTAATACTCCTATTCAGTGAACCAACCAAAAGCTGTGTGCATGGAGTTTGATTGATCTCGGAACAAACGGCACACATTTTTCCCCTGTCTTCTTTCTCTACTCTCACTAGCATGTCAATAGATAACTCAATTGGATGCTGGGGCTCAGGGCTTGGGACCTATGGTGGCCTGATTGAGAGGCAGGGAACAGTGGCAGTAGTGGGCCAGGGGTCTGGGGACCTGGGGGGGTCATAGGTCTCAGGATATCTGTGGCGTCACAATGCAGACCCCACACGAGAGGTGAAATCATGTCCCACATTCCTGGAACTGAAACGAGATTAGTTATCTCTGCCGTGCCACTGTTACCCTCTAGGGTCAATACACACATGTAAGACTCCTTGCGCCCCTCTTTCTCCTTTTCATCAAGGTATCTCTCTCACACACTCTCACTCACACACACTGTCTCACACACACTCTCTCACACACACCCTCTCACACACTCATATCGATACATACACGCGCGCACACTGACATGAAGCACAGACGGACAAAAATAAATTCAGCAGCCATTTCAGGTGAACAGCTATTCATGGTTCAGTGTTGCGTCTGCGGGGGTGGGGGGGTGGGGGTGTCTCCAGACCGGGACCTGGGACCAAGTCCAGGTACACAAACAGGCTACTGCTGCTGCTGCTGCTGCTGCTGCTGTTGCTTCACTCAGTGCCTCCACACGTTTTATGAGCTAGCCTGGCTGAAGGGCACACACAAGAGAGGTTGAGAGACAGCTTAACTACTCACCCTCTCTCTCATCAAAGACGTCCTATCCCGAGGAATGGCAGTCTGACATGTCTAGAAGGTGGGAGCTCTCAGTGTTGAATAGTTTGCGTGCAATTTTAATAGTTTTGATCCACTCTAACTCGCTTTAAAGGTTCACCGTTTTATGTGGTTATGGGTTTTAGGGTTCTATGATTTACAGTTTCTAACGTTTCCGCGATTCCCAGGCTAGAAGATTCCATGATGATGAAAAAGTTACAAGGTTAAATGATTCACAGGCTCTAGGGTTCCATGATTTTCAGGTTCTACTGTGATTTGCAGGGTTTAAGGTTCTATGACCTACAGGTTTGTTTACGTAAACAGATTCACGCAAACAAACTCTATGACAGTGCATGGAAATGGCCAGAGGGTGGTGTCTTCCCTGCCTCTGAGCTGCCTCCATCTACCACCTGGAAGAGACAGAAAGAGAGAGAGAGAGAGAGACAGAGAGAGAGAGAGAGAGAGAGAGAGAGAGAGAGAGAGAGAGAGAGAGAGAGAGAGAGGCAGAAAGAGAGAGAGAGACAGGGAGAGGGAGAGACAGAGAGAGAGACAGACCGAGAGAGAGAGACAGAGAGAGAGAGAGAGAGAGAGAGAGACAGAGAGAGAGAGAGAGAGAGAGAGAGAGAGAGAGAGATAGAGAGAGAGAGAGAGAGAGAGAGAGAGAGAGAGAGAGAGAGAGAGGCAGAAAGAGAGAGAGAGACAGGGAGAGGGAGAGACAGAGAGAGAGACAGACCGAGAGAGAGAGAGAGAGAGAGAGAGACAGAGATAGAGAGAGAGAGAGACAGAGAGAGAGAGAGAGAGAGAGAGACAGAGAGACAGAGAGGCAGAAAGAGAGAGAGAGACAGGGAGAGGGAGAGACAGAGAGAGGGACAGACCGAGAGAGAGAGAGAGAGAGAGAGAGAGAGAGAGAGAGAGAGAGAGAGAGACAGAGAGAGAGAAAGAGAGAGAGAGAGAGAGAGAGAGAGAGATAGAGAGAGAGAGAGAGAGAGAGAGAGAAAATTAGAGATCCATCCTTTGTTAGCAATAAAGATCTGGGAGTGGAGACACTCGTCCGCAGTAAAATGCGCTCAACACCTGCCATGTTGTTGACTCTAAATCCCTCTCGCCAATATCTAATCACCCACCTCCCCCTCCCTCTGACAAATGGACTCATGCAGGAATGCTTCCATTGCCCGGCCATTCTAAATGCACACTTTACAAGCCAACTTGGAGTAGAGAGTTCACATGTGTGTGTGTGTGTGTGTGTTCTGTTTATGTGTGTGTGTGTGTAGGTAGGTAGGTAGGTAGGTAAACCCAGATCTGTCGTGGGTTTCTTTATTCTGTGTTCCGAGTAACGCATCAAACATTAAAACATATGATCTAAAAGAGTAATACCTCCACAACCGTAGACCTGCTGTCACATGCCACTCTGGCAACCTAACACACACACCCACACGTCAAAGAAAAAGTCGAGACATAATGGACAAACACACTGTTTACGCTTTTACTGCTGAAAGGCAGGGCATGCTCAAGTGAACCTCAGAGAGCCTCTTTTATTCTTCCTCTCATTCGTTCTTTCTTTCGTTCTACGTTATTCAAGATAAAAGCATGTGGCTCATTCTTCCATTCTTCCGAGTCAACGTTTTTCAGCGACTTCAACCGATGGTGTTGGCTGAAAGTACAACAGAAGCCCCTTGAGATTCACAGACAGGCGTCTGTGTCCCAGGACCTGCAGATCTGAGACTAGGGAACATCAGGCACAGAGGCAGGATTACACGCTTTCATTCCCCTAATCCTGAGAGTCAGGTGTCGAGAGCCACTCGTCCCATTCTGTCACTCACATGGAAGGATGGGACAAAATCTGTTACCGCTGCTGACGCACTGTTACTGCTGCTGATGCACTGTTACTGCTGCCGACGCACTGTTACCGCTGCCGACGCACTGTTACCGCTGCCGACGCACTGTTACCGCTTCCGACGCACTGTTACTGCTGCTGATGCACTGTTACCGCTGCCGACGCACTGTTACCGCTGCCGACGTGCTGTTACCGCTGCCGACGCACTGTTACCGCTGCCGACGCACTGTTACCGCTGCCGACGCACTGTTACCGCTGCCGACGCACTGTTACCGCTGCCGACGCACTGTTACCGCTGCCGAAGCACTGTTACCGCTGCCGACATGCTGTTACCGCTGCCGACGCACAGTTACCGCTGCTGACGCAAATACGGGAGGAGAGAAGACAGCCAGCTCCACCTCTGCCTCCACCTCTGCCCCTACCTCTTCTTCTGCCTCCATCTCTGCCCCTACCTGTGCCCCTACCTCTTCTTCTGCCTCCACCTCTGCCTCTACTTTTGCTTCTGCCTCCACCTCTACCACCTACTCCGGCTTCCCTTCCTCCCTACCTCCATCACCAGCTATACCTCCACCTTCATGTCTGATCGAACCACAGAGAGAGAGGACGGAAGGAGTGAACTGACCAGCGTGGCCAGGACACCGGGAACATATGAAGACCATCAGCACACTGAACTGTCCACCATAAGTAGGTCACCTGTACAGCGACAGTCATTGTGATGGTCAGTGTCAGAGACAGAACAGCCAGGTACCTCAGGATACTGGAATGGTGGGGGAGATGGGGAGGTGCATGCGGGGTGAGGTGGAGTGGCCCTGAGGTAAGTGTCCGTCTGGTCAGACTGTGTCTATCTGCTTCACATTGGGTGTTCGCGTATTCACAACAGTATAGCTGGCCCTCTGGGTCACTGAGACAAAGGTTGTCATCCCGTTGAGCGTAACGGCGACACTGACAGTGTCGACACACGCGCACACACGCTCACACAAACGTACACACACAGCAAAGCGCGCACACACACACTTTCGAAATCGCATCTATTCTCGTCCTCTTTCCCCCCCTCTCTTTTTCCCTCTCCCCTCTCCATCTCTCTCTCTTTCTTTGTCACTCCACACAAGACACACACTTTCACTATATGGCTTCCCAGTGCGGGGAACAAATCACTTTTAATTCACTGCTTCTACACTAATGCCAAATAGTGTGTTTGGATAAAGCCCTATTCTCACTTCTGGATGGCTTTATTGTGTTCATGAATTGGGGCAATGCAGTTATACGGCGTCTCCCCTCCCCTCCCCTCCTTGAGCAGGGGCTTTGAGGACAGGAGGCAGGGCTCCCCTGGTTATCAGGGCTCCACAGGTCTGACGGGCGTAAATCACCAGGGCCACCTACATGGAGGAGGAGTGTCCCTGAGCCCTGAGCTGTGAGGACCAGCAGATAGGAGCTGTCACAGGACAATGGGAGGAGCCCCAGGGGCAGGGGACAGGGAGCAGAGGGAACGCGGCAACACACACACACACACGCTGATAATGGCAGATACTGACTGATAAAAAGGAGAGTGGGAAGACCTCCTGC
>NC_140374.1:15747500-15872500 GCF_054491055.1 Hypomesus nipponensis
TAAAACCCTCCCCAGCCACAGCCCACGTCCACTCCAGGCCACAAGGCCTCAGAGCCATCATTACAGTCATTAGTCAGACATAAGCTCTGTATCACAGGAGTCCACCAACATTCAGTTTAACCCAGCACAATTAGCAGTTCCGTTGGAGTAGAATTACCCTGTAAATTGAGAACACCATGGACAAAGAGGCAGTAGAGCGGGGGGCTGAAAAAAAGAGGGGGAGTGAGGGGGGGAGGAGAAATAAGGGGGGACAGGGAGAGATTAAAATTGTTTGAATTGAGTCCACGCTCAGACCATTCATTTGGTATTCCGCTCAAATCAGAGCTTTTGTTCGGCCCGGCGCAAAGTAGTGTCAATCATCTCGACCCGGTTTTGTAGGACGGGGGAATTTATTATGAATTTGCTTCTACAAATAATGAGGACTACCCCCCACCTTCACTCACTCCTCCCCTTCTCCCCCAGACCTCCCCTCTCTCCCCACTCCCTCCATCACCCCAGCCCATATCAATGCTGGAGAGCAGGCAATAGGGAGTGAAGTTAGCAATCTCAGGGCCACTCGCACTCTGGACCCACATCAAAGTGACAGAGACGTCCAATCAGATTTGTCTTACAGGCATTACATGATGAATATGGTGCGGCCGCAGCACAAAAGCGCCTTTGTGTCCTCCCAGAGCAGAGACTATTCACAGCCCGCCACAGCCAGCCGGAGTGGAAGTAAATGGCCAAAAGGGCCCGGGCCCCAAAAAAAGGACCCAAACTTGTGCAGCACAATGGCCCATGCAAATGAGGGCCCCCACCTCACTCTTGCAACACTGCTCCCCCCCACCCCCCGCAGCCCCTCCCCTCCTCCATCCTCATGCTCCTGTGCTCTTCTGGTGGGTCGTCTGAAGTTTAGAGCCCCATTCACACACGCACAGTGAAGTGTCAGTTAAATGTGCTGAGCTGCGAGCATTCAAACTCCTTTTCTTTCCTCCTTCCTCCTTTTATGAAAAGAGAAAGATTTTTGGGGGGGGTTCTCTCTTTTTTTGAAAGATAGAAGAAAAACATGAGTCCAATGACTGACTTTTTTGTCAGGGAGTGAGGGCAACAGGGGTGCGTCTATTGGAGCCCTTTGCTTGTGAGGAGGTCGGGCGGGTGGTGGTGGTGGTTGAGGAGGGGGAGAGAGGTCCAGCACCTTGGACTGCCCTCCTGACATGAACTTGTATGAGGAAGAAAAGATTAAATGAAATCTGATGGGCTCCATTTGGCACACAGAAAGCCATTGTATGTGTTTTGTGTTAAAGAGCCAGGTAGCCATTCCTTAGAAACACTTGAACAATGTAGACCAGCGGACTGATTGACCAGGCCTGTGAACACCACTGTAGGACTCCTCTGGCTCTTGCAGCTGGAGAGAATTAAATGTTTCTGATCGATTCTCTAGAGGGGGGAATTAGAATGGACTTTGCAGTTGGTAAAAGCTGCCTTCCTAATACAGCAAAACTTAGAAATGTAACCAAAAGAAATGGGCCAGTAAAAACACTTCTGATTCAATTCAGTCAAACTGTTCAGTTTTTTGGACAACCTTGATCATACAGTCCCTATTCGACATCAGTTTGCCCTCTTCCAGATCTTAGTTTGCACGGTGGAATACAGACAACAGACCCAGTCCTGATCCAGGCGTTAAGGGCACAGGCCATGCTAGCTTTCCCCCGCTGACCTTGAGAACAGCGTATCTACAGACTCATTACTCTTGTACCCTGCTGCCCACTGCCCTCCCCAGGCATGTTGATCCAGACAGGAGCGTGTAGAGACATGGCATCAACACATTACAAATGAGCTTGTCGCAGATTAATGCGTCCACTGTCTTCCTTTCAGGTCCCTCTGTGTCCGTATCCCAGTTTAAACATTAACGTGTCAGTGAGTGCCGGCCAAGGTTGTGCACCATCTCTCTCTGTGACTCTCTTCATCTCCCTCTCCTCTCTTTATTCAGCCCTATAGGCTGTCCACACATCCCCGCCCCCCTCTCTCTCTCTCTCTCTCTCTCGCTCTCTCACCCTCTCTCTCTCTCCCTCCATGTCGCTGCCAGTGCGCGTCGGTCTACTGGTCTCTCTCTCTTTCACTCTCTCGTTCTCAGTTTGTTTTTCACTCTTGCACCATCTCACGGAAACATTGTGATGCTATTCAAGAAAACATTCCGCATTTCTAGCGACCGTTGACTCAACCGCATGACCTATTTTAGCTCTAAAGACACTTTTTCATAGTGCAGTTGAAAGCATACATCCCAGTATTGTAGCAAATGTCACTTTATCTGATGGTCAAATTAAAGCCATACACATGCTTCCATTGAGGGAATGAATTCTGAAGGAATCAATATGAAAAGGCAAAAAAAAAAATTACATGTGGGTTGGTTTTCTGTGGAAAGGCAATGAATACAGAGACAAAGTCCACAGTCACCATTTTACAAGCCCAGAGGCTAACTTATTACCCCAGGGGCTTACCTGAAGTGCCAACAGTCCCATCCACCCTCTTTAGACATGGACAGGTGTGGAGCTTGGATGTGGTTGGTGGGGGCTTGCCCTGTGACCTGCAGCCTGGCTGCTCCGCCTCATTCAACAGGTGCCACTTCCCCTCACGGTGGTGGGTCATAGGAGATAAGATAGTGAACTTACACGTGCCATATGAGAAGGAAGTCTCTTTGGTAAACAAACTTCAGAACTATTTAATTATAATAAACGTTATGATTAACATGTCAGTGATAATCTCATGAGAAAGTATGAAGAGATGCTCAATTATAGACATATTTGTAAAGGTAAAATGGGTTGTTTGATAACTGGCTCAAGGGAACTCACCAGTTTTCTTGATTTATGTTATTGAATTCGTGAAACCCAAACAAGGAACAACCGTTGTTGCCTCCAGGGTCATAACAAAGGGACAACACGACTGTTGAACATGAAGTTAAATATTATACTCTCTCTTTCTCTCACTCGTTCTCTCACTCTCTCTGTCTCTCTCTCTCTCTCTCTCTCTTTTATTTCTGTCTATGTTTCTCTTTACCAGTGTGTCTAGAATGGCAGCCTTCATCTCGTATTCATGCGGATCGAGTCGTTGCTAAGGGGTTCAACGATCACCGCTCATTGCAGGCAGCAGATTAACCCCTGCCGGTGTCTCCGGGGTCATTATGGCAACCAATTTAGCCCGAAATTATGTCTATGGTAAGTGCGCAGCCGGGAATGACAAGGTTGACGTACACATCAAAGGTTTACGCACGAAAATGCATCATGCTTGAAAGGGTTTGTTGTGATTGATTAGTCAGTATTTGATTGCCCTCAAAATGCATGTTACTCTTTGTCATTGAGAGAGGGAAAATAACCCCACCGTTCAAATGGCATGAATAAATCGTCCTTTTCACTGCCCCCTTTGTGGACTTCCTATATAGCCTAAATCACAAGTCCATCGTTATGAGACCAAACCATATACTTCATGTGGTATTTCTACTTGTACGTTGTCTTGCAAGGACATTAAAAATTGCATTTCACGCCTGTAATAAAAGACCCGCGGGGGATTTCTTACCAACGTTGGTTTGTCTATTGAGTGGCCGGGACATTTGAGGTTAAATAAAGCAATGAGTAATTGATGTCATCTATCACTTGTTTGATTTTTTTCTCTCTGTCCTAACAGACAATGCTCATAATATAGTGAACGGACGCGAGCCATCAGCCAATGGGATTGCGGGGGTCTTTGTCACAGCGTACAGGCACGTGGCTTACACCTGCAGCAAAGTTTTTTTTATGATGGGCTGGGGACATAGAAAGGAGGCGGGGTTGGGAAATTCAGTGAAGTTCTAAACTGAACGTGTGTGTGTGTGTGTGTGTGTGTGTGTGTGTGTGTGTGTGTGTGTGTGTGTGTGTGTGTGTGTGTGTGTGTGTGTGTGTGTGTGGTCAGGTAAGACTAAGAGAGTTATCTAGAAACTCATAAACTCCAACCCATGCCCTCAATGTGCATGTCCACACATCTTATCAGTGCTAATTCTGTTTGACAAATAGAAATATTCAGTTGGTGATCATGTAAAGGTCAGTGTAGGCTGTGATTCAAATGTTGCAATGGCCCGTTTGCTTCTTCACATTAGACAATATGTCCTCCATGTGTAATTTACCTCAAACTCAAGTCTGTAGAGAATGCCCTTGTCACTTCTTTCTTCCATCTCCTCATAAACCAGGCCTATAGTTCGCCGTGTATACTTTACAAGGCATCGTGTCTGTAGCCTACAAGTAACACGAATATGGCCTTCAAGGGGCACTTAATTTTGTTCTTCAGACAAACACCAGATTAAACTCATTATTTCTCTTTTCCTGCCTGGATGAATATGGCAATAATGTTTACTTACAATAGAAACGCTGCCATTTGATAATACGCATAATGAGGCGCAAAGGCGCGCACAATAGTACGCACAATGAGGTTTTGTGCTCTTCATTTCGCAGGAGATGGACTTTTTGACAGGGTTGGGTGCAAATTGAAAAACACAGTCGGGGATACAAGTAGTCTACAACCCCATGTTTTATATAGATTGATCTCAATCTAGCAGTACGAATTTTGACCCACTATACATTGTCCCTGACTTTCTCGGGCCGTATTTCAAAGTGACTGTTCTCTTTGAGGGGAGTGAATTGCTTCCCCCCTCCTTTGCTTTCTCCCCGCTACAGGCCCTCCGGGTTATTGGGCAAAGAGAGAGAGAATGGAAAAGAAACAATGCAATGCATGAAACGTAATATTAATCTCCCCGTTCTCAAAGCAGACAAAGGTGCACGTATTTAATGGTTATTGAGGACTCATGCAGCTGCGCACTTCTTCCTTATGTGCTCAAACAGTCGGGGAAAGGTCAAACTAAACGTCTGAATAGCACACAGGGAGAATACTCAATGCAGCCTCTGTGTATTTGTGAATACCAAAACAACAACACCACACCATTGCATTTCATATAAATAGATTCGTCTTTATTTATAAAACTTATTTTACACAAAATATATCTGATAAAATGTACGTTATAGACTACGGAAAATGGAGAACAAGTGCATACATTGATAAAGGTCTCCATACCACGAAAAACCCTTCAATCTTCCACAGGTAGCAGTAGTAGCCTTAACATGTGTTCAACAGCCACACAACAACGCACACATGCTAATTCACGTCACGTATTCAGTCTCTCAACACTCTGGTGGGGCTCTTATAGGAAAGTGGCAGTGTTTATATTGTTCACTGACATTTTGTTTTTGTCTATCACAATGTACAAAAATATGTCTTCATTATAAACAATACAGTTCGTGTCACAATTGAAATGTGAAGAATAAAAGTAGATTACACCAAAAAGTGTCAATCAGCTGGCGCGTCATCTTCGATGTATCCTCCAAGATGCAGCAGTGGAGGAACAAAACGGATGAAGACGGCAAAGCTCTCAGGAACCACAGCGCACTGCATGTGGTGCAACTTTCCACTCTGCCCCGTGTATTAATTGCACTTATTCAAACGTCGACGAATTATTTAATTCCACGCCTCAACTTGGCAGACTCTCGTCCCCCGACGCTTTGTCCAGCGTGCGCACAATCTCTCTTTCTCTCCTGTTGTTCGGACGAGGACTTTGAGGCGGCTGAACTCCCTGCTCTATCGTAGCATAGCAACAGTAACCAGAGGCTCTATGCTTAGCCTCCTCTCTCATTTGCTTTGCACCTGCAAAAGCTGCCTGGAGTGGGGAGAGAAACAATCTTTGCCAGCCCCGCACAGTCTTGCCCTCATTTGCATGGTGAATCAAATAACTTTAGTCAATGTCACTCTTGTTGTTTAACTTGCTTCTGGTAGAAGTAGACAAGTCATTTACGCACAGGTGTGCAGCGGTTGGAAGGCGACGACACAGTTGACTGTAATCTCAGTACCTGTCAAACCATGTGGTAAAGTCGAGCAGCTCTTGCTCCTCGGAACTTAGAGGCTCGTAGCTGCCCTCGTCTGACGAGTAGGTGGAGTGTGGCGACTCTGGATCGGCAGAGTAACTGTTGGAGATGGCCGGAGACGGCAGGCCGCACTGGAACGCTGCAGACACCGCGTCATGCTCGTCCAGAAGCTGCTGCAAAGCCCGGATGTATTCCACAGCGGACCTCAGCGTCTCCACTTTGCTCATCTTCTTGTTTGCTGCGCCGTTCGGGACGTGCTGACGCAGCGTCTGGAAGCCCATGTTGACCTGCTTGACCCGGTTCCTCTCTCGCTCGTTCCGCCGGGCCACGGCCACCGGCTGCTGCTGCGGGATGGAGTAGCCGAGGCCGTTGAAGCTGAGTCTCCGCTTGCAGCGCAGGAGCTCCGGTGAGCTGGAGCGCTGTCTTTTCAGCACCTTGGTCTTGCTTTGGTAACCAGCGGCGGTAGAGCTGGGGTGGGATAAAGGGAGCGCGCACTCCTGGGCTGGAGCGTGCAGGGTGATTGTGGCGCGCCTCTCAGTCATTTCAAAGGGGCATGCGTTCTGCGCCAGTTGCGTGGTGGTGATGGTGGTGGTGGTAGTTTCCATCTCTCTCCAGCGATGAGACAGGGCTGCCAATGTTGGTGTTGCTGCTGGAGTGAAACAATCAGAAACAGGAGAAGAGGAGTAACAAATTGGTTTGGCTGTGCACCACTCTCGTGTCCTTCGCGTGTGGACCGTGTGGCTGGCTTGAGCGCGCAATGGCTATCTTGAGTCCAAGTCTCTCTAGACTGATCTTGCTTACTTCACGAGCTGATCTGACCCAAACTTTGGCAGCATTCCTCTTTTTCAACACGCGTCCCACACACCCCACCCCTCTGGAGACGCACGCTTCTCCGCGAGGCCCCGCCCCGCTGTGTGATTCTTCAGCTCACCGACTCCGCAAGCCAGGCGCGTGGCTCCGGGAGCTCAATAAACAATTCCTAGCTTTCACTGCGCCAGGAGCACGCGCTGGGCTCATTTACATTCCAATGTCTCCAACTTGAAAGCCCATTGGTGGATTCAAACGGCCTGCAACCGGGCGCAAAGAAAGAAACACAGAGAGAAAGAAAAAATAGGAGAGAGACTGAAAAAAGTGAATGGTTTGGTTCTTTGAAATGCCTTTTGAATTTGACAATGTACCCCTGGCAAGTCTTCAAATTATCGGTCCTCTCCCCTCCACCCTTCTCCTTTTGCTCTTTAAAACCCAAAATACCAAGGACACTCTTTTCGGTATCTAGGCTACTGCCTAAGAAAGGAAAATAAATGGCAAGCGTGTCTCTTTACAGAATAATTGGCCATTATAAACTATGCATAGAAACACGATTAATTTAAAGGTAAACATAATGTTTTATGACGTGTGCTATGTCTGAAAAAGGCAAGACCCTTTTCGTGCATAATTACCCGTACAACGAGTGCACTACAGTTGCACATTTCCACACTGAGATGTCAGACTCCACTGCTATCCAATCGCAGCCTGAGCTCTTCAAGATTCTAAACCATTCCAGTAATATCTTGTCTTGAAGTATGAGGACGCGTTTTAGTATTCGTTTTATCAAACTTTTGATGATCAATAGTAGGCTAACCAGGGCCTGGCCTATTGAAAATGCAATTAAGTTTGTTAAGTTTTCCATGCCTTGAATCAGACATAGCGGTAGAGAGTTTACGTTCAACGTGTTTCCAGCATAACATTTATTCTGCGCAACACTATTTTAGGAGCCCTTTCCCAAACGATTACAGTAAAAAATTAACAAATATTGACCTCTAGTGGCGAGGTAAAGCTACTGCATACGAAAGTATATTCTGTCTATTCTATACACCCAGCAGAGGGTGGTAGTGCATAGCTTTTCGTTACAGTTAATGACGTGGTGGCGTTTTGGGTTATTGTGCAGACCTCCATATGAACAATAGACTTTTCAGCCTTTTCAACCTCAATACCTCCTCAAATAATAAATATTGAGGAACATGTATGTCGCAACACAGTTTTCTTATTTGTTATAGGTCTGCACTCTTAACTACAGTATAATATCCCACATAACATATACAATATGTTACGGTATATTAAATCTCAAATAAACAATATTCACATAGCTTTTCCTGAGGTTTTTCACATTTGTGACATCACTGGAATGCCAAAGATGTCTTCTCAACTGAACAAATAATTACAAAGGGCAGTAAGGTTGTATGGATACTAGCCCCAAATCAATGTCCACTTCCTGTTGACAAGGCTATCTAGAAGTGCTTTGTTTACCAAGAGGCATACTTTGAGTAGTGAAAGTATATGAGGCTGGTGAGGAAACTCTGTCTGAACCCAGTGACACTGCTTTCCACTGGTCATGCAACAACACCCATCTGCATACACTCCCAGAAAGTTTAACTGTCATTTACACGCCCCAGAATGTATGCAATGTCCGGATTACTCATGAGGTCATACTTGTACTGTTTACAACAATAAACTGAAATGATGAAACTGTGTTAGACTGACAAGCACATAAATGAGTTTGAGTGGATATCTGAATTCCCCTTACAAATCTCCCTTCAAGACCGGATTCTAATGGGAATTTTCACAGAAACTTTTCTACTTTCAAATCAGCTAACTGCAAGGTGTTTCATCAAGGATGAGGCAAAAACTGTTCAATTATCACACTCATTAATATATTATTAGTTATTTGACCAAATTCATGACACCATGGTCAGTTCAACCATTAATAAGGTATAGTACCAGAGTCGTCCAACAGGAATGAAAGAAACTTCAGTAGGCAAAGGACCCATCCCACTACAGCTAGACTGAGACACATCTGACATGGGTCCAATATTAGGCATGTGTACATACAACAGGATGTGAAAACGATTCAATGAGAGAGGTACTTCCTTTCAGTATCAGCCAAGGCACTTTCATTAGCAGAGATCTGCCATGTGGTAAGTCCAATGAGTCTTTCCAACGAGCAGGAAGAGAGAAGTGCTCCGCTGGGGTCTCTTTCACTTCCATATTCTTTAGACTGAGTCCGACCATGGTTCAGGTACTGGAAACCAAATCAGTGGGTCAAGTTTCCTCCTATTTCTTTAATGAAAAAAATAAAGGCTATTTGATCGAAAGCAACGTGTAGCAAAGTACTGCGAGCTAAATAAACAAGAAGCCAAGTTGTATTTCCACTTTGCTGTTTTGGTGAAAAGCCAAGTCATTACCCACAAAAGAGAGAAGAGGAATTAGGATGTGTGTTTTGGTGTAACCAGCGGGATCCGCTGCTCACTCAGTCAGAGGAGGCCATCCCCATTTTGACCCTGCGGCCTTATGTACACATCCAGTCATACACTCAGTCACACACCTGCAGGTCTCTCATTTGGATCCATTCTCAGAACGCTCCCTAATGGTGCATGAGTCAAATGTGACTCATTCACAGGTGTCTTCTTTAGAGTTTGCAGGAACGAGGTTAAATCTGTTTTAGCATGATATTTGTGGTGAGACATGCAACATCATCTCATCCAGAAGTAGAAAGTATAAACTTTAATAGTGTCTATAGAATGAAACTACTGTGATGTGGTGTCTAAAATTACACTGTATTGCAATATTGTTCAATTATGTCACTTATAGTAGAAATATGTTAACATAAATTGCATAAATTTCTTCAAATTATTAGAATGTGAAAGTCAGTCTTTGTAATGTTCTGAATTCCTCAAGCAAGCCTATGTAAACATGCAATGTGTTTCATCATCAAAACAAAAATCCGGTCAAATCACAGACGATGATGTAACAAGATTTCACACTATCAGCAGAGCCTGAGACTTGCCACTCCCTATTAAGCCCCATTGTACCGAATTTGGCTGCATTTCCACCATAGTTCCACTGGGGGTGATTGCGAGCGAGTGCATGTTGAATGGGAGTCTATGGAGCTAAACGGCTAAATTTGTCTCTTTCGCCTGATTGTCGTTGAGAAATCTCCGCTTTGATTGTAGATTTTGCATGTTAAACATGGATTATAGGTCGAAAGTTGAATGAACGAGTACTTATGTCCTTTTGATTTCTTACAGGGTGAGTCGTTGTTGCCCATAACACGCTAGCATTCTGCTAATGAATGCTGATTGGTTAGTGAAGGACTGATACGACCAGAGCTCCCGCTTGATGGCATCCGAAGCGGAATCAGAATGTCAGAGCATTAGCAACATTAGCAACAACATTAGCAAGACAAAACTCTTTCTATTGTATTGACAGGGAGAGCCTAACCTGTCAGCTGTGTTGTCGATGCCCTGAGAGAAAAAAGTAAGTGACCAGAGCTTGCCGTAAAGCAGTAGCTCTGATCTACGATGTGTATGACGTCTATGACATTTTCAAAAGCTTTTTAGAACAGAAAGGCGACTTTAAAACAATCTAATAGCCAGCAGTGTGTATTTTGTTGCCTCCCCTTTTGAATTCAGAATTCAAAGTACTAGACAAAAAATTATATCCTGAGAAAAGTGGATTTTGAGGGGTACCGCTCCATAGACCTCCATTCATTCTGCACTCGCACGTTAGCGCCCTCATATGGAACTTCAACCAGCTCAGAACCCGGAAGTTTCCCGAGAGTGGCAGTTCTCTCTATATTAGACATTCTCTGCTATCAGTTTCAGAGCACTGTGTTTTTCCTATTTCTTGGAAAGCCACTTCCCCTGAATCCCTCTGAATTGAATTGACTTGATCAGATGTCAGTATAAAATTGTCAACGGAAATGACATACATGCACTCTCCTCCCACTCACTCGGGGAGGTCCTTGTGACATCACTGTTGGTTTTATAAACGACTTTTTAGCTGCACCTCCCTTGAAAACAATTGGAACTGTAGCCTACAACACTATTACGATCAACGCAACTGCAGTGAAGATGCAAAGGTATTTTTCATGTGCATCGTGCAACTTGACCTGTAGCTGTTCAATAAATTGTCGTATTGTTGCGTTGTGTCCACTGCAATACATTTATCATTATGGTTCAGAATTTAAACAGCGAAGATTGAAAAAAGAGAGGAGTTGTGTGCGTTTTCTAAAATTGTTGTCCTTCCAAGTTACAGTTCCACCGGCAAACCACAGTTCGCTGCCTGGCTGCTTGAACAGGTGGATTCTGGACGGTATGCAGGTCTTCGCTATGTGGACAACCAATCAAAGTTCCGAGTCCCTTGGAAACATAATTCCAGGAAAGACTGCTCTGAGGAGGATATTAAAATATTTAGGGTAAGGTTATACTGTAATGTTAAGTGTGTAGATGTCATCCAGAGTGTTGTTTTGCAGGAAATTGAGTTAGACTCTGAAGTGGAATACTGAAGTGGAATAGTTGAAGGCGGGGGGTGGGGGCAATTTCGCCAATTTGACAACATTTGAGAGCTGTAAGAATGACTGAGCATTGCTCAGTAATCTGATTAATCAGGTACACCCTACCTATGATAATGTAAAAATTCAGTGTTCGGTTTGCCTGTATGTTTGTAGGGCTGGGCTGTGGCCAGTGGTAAAATCAGTGATAACCCCAACGACAAGGCTAAGTGGAAGACCAATTTCCGCTGTGCCCTGAATAACCTCACCAAGCGCTTCAAGATGGTGGCAGACAACTCCAAGGATCCTGATGACCCGCACAAAGTCTACCAAATCATCAACACTGAGTGTAAGGAAATTTCAACAAACAGCATGAGACCAGTTTGTGACGTGCATGACAGTTTGTTTAGGTGCTTCTGTATTTTACCAGGCTCCACAACTCATGCTGCTTGTATTTCTTCCACCGTCAGATAATTATGAGACTCAGCCCACAGAGGAAGACTATGTCATGGTTCAAAACATCTACACCTCTCTGACCACAGACTACCCGCCCACTTATACAGAGGTACAGTATAGAGCAGGGCTGGATTTCATTCCAACACTAATCCAGCACACTTCTGATTAACGTCTGATTAACAAGATGAATCATGCTTTTTACAACTGGGGTTGGAATCAAACCTACAGAATGGCAGCTCTCCAGGAACAGGGTTAGGCACCCAGACATGGAGGAATCAGCTGTTTTCGAACAAACCAGAATGTTTTTCTCATCAAACCACTTAGAGATGCATTCCAATCGTATCTCTTATCTCTCTTATTAATAATAATTTACTCCTCCTGAATGTTGTTCCATCTCAATTTAGAGTTAAAATATTAGAGTTGTCCTTTATTTGTACAGGGTTTTACTCTGTATAGAGTTGTTAATCTACTGTCACCCATGTCAATGCCATGTTGTTTTCTTACAGAATTTTGACTTGCTCAACGACATGATAACTTTGAACCTCAATGGTCAACGCACAGGTACAGCACCTTTTGTACCTTGAACCATTGTTCAAGAAGGACTTCCATTCTCATGGTCTAAACTGCTCACAACACATACCGTACATCCACTCCAAACTACGGTGTTTTTGGAGACGTCCTGAAGCCAAATCTATTTTTAGTTCAGTTTGTCTACATTCAGATCAATTGAATTATATTTAATCCTTCACAGAGGAGCAGCCATGGGTGGAGCCCTACCCAGAGGTTCCAGTCTGCTACCAGCCCATCCAGGCCCTGCCTGCTGAGCCCCTACCAGTCCCTCCCAACCCCCCAGCCCTGGCTCCAGTGCAGCAGCCTTACAACCCAGGTATGGCAGGGACATGGATCTAAAGGGGTTTAGTGTCTTCTGCATCCATGTTGAAGGAAGGGGTGGAGCTCTGTGGTAGATGTTTTGACTGCAGATCAAAAGATTACCGGTTGAAATCCCTCTCTGTCGCTTTGGATACAAAAAATTTGCTAAATAGAAAGAAAAAGGTTACTAGGAGCCAGTGAACACTTAGTTTTTCCCAACAATACATTTTTAGTTTGACATTTCCCCCCCCTAATAGTGAATCCAGGGGTGCTGCAGCCAGCCAACCAGCCAGCCATACATGACCTGGAGATCAGCATCCACTACAGGAGGAGGGAGATGCTTAAGACCCAGGTGTCCTGCTCTCGTCTCCAGCTGCACTACCAGTGTGAGGACCCAAAGCTCCAGGCACACATGCTCTGCTTCCCAGACACAGCCAGCCTGCTGGACCGAAAACAGGTACACACTCTGTGCCCGCTATCTAGCGGTGCTGTGTACCGTTACAACATTGCTATGAAATAGGAGGGAGGGGGATTCAATGAAAAGATTTAGGTTGAACAGTTCCATGGTCCTAACGTAATTTTCTGCCGTCGGAAATGTTATCAAGATTCATTTAGGTTTGTTTCTTGGTTAAAATGAAGGTATTGTGATAAGTATACACAAAGCATTCGTATAAAACATAACCCTTGTGTTTCCAGGTGGACTATACCAACCATATCCTCCACAGCATCCAGAAGGGACTACTCCTGCAGGTCAACCCCGATGGTATCTATGGTTACAGACAGGACCAGTGTCGTGTGTTCGCAAGCACCGGTGACCCAAGAGAGATTCACCCAGACCCCCACACGCTGCCCAAGAACCGCATGGTGCCACTTCTGAGCTTTGAGAAGTACCTGGCTGGTAAGCTTGGACCATCACTGGTTTGCACATAAACACACCAAACTTAGTCTCACATTCCTGAGAATCTACACACAATCACACCAGTACACGACTAGTGCTGTGACACTGCCTGGTTCCTTGCCTATCAGACCTGAAAGCCTTCAAAGAGAACGGAGCCAGTTCCCCCGACTACACCATCCAGATGTGCTTCGGGGAGAAGTTCCCAGACGGAAAACCCCTGGAGAGGAAACTTGTTGTCGTCAAGGTATCAATCTCCCACCCTCTCCTCTGAAGGTTTGGCTTGTAAGTTTCTCTACTTCTCTGTATCCTCTCCCTCACCCCTCCTCCCTCTCTTGTCTACCTCTCTCCACCAGGTGGTTCCTCTGATCTGTCGCTACTTCCACGAGCTGGCCCAGCAGGAAGGTGCATCTTCTATCCAGAATGACAGCGTTAGCCTGCAGATCTCCTACAACAGTCTCTTTGACTTCATCAGTTCCGCTTTGGGCCTGCCGTATGTTGCTGAAGGACCACAGTGTGGAGTGGATACATTCTAGGACTGGGACCACAAACACAACTGTCAGAAACCTTTTGTCCCAGATGCTAGGCGAGTCGTTGTGCAATGTTCTTACTAGATGTTAGTCGCTCCATAACTATGTACCTAGCTGGCATCAATCCAGTACAATGACCTACACCACTCCTGAGAGCCCTGTTGTAAATAAGTTTGTTTGTAAATATATGCTGATTTTTAATTGAATTAATGCTACATTTAGGTGATATCTAAGATGAAAACCTGACAGATGGTGTCATTCTTGGCACTCCGTCTGTTTCTTCTGCACCTTAATTTTCATGTTCTGATATGTTGCCATTCGGTCAAAGTCTGCATTGAGTGCTTAAGTCTCATTTATTGGCATTTTCTCTTCTACTGAAGACGTTTCCTGTCTTTGTCCCTATGGGGCACTGTAAATCTTGTTTTCACTGTGTTTACCAATTATTATAATTGGTGAACTGATCCAACACTAGCTAGCACAATGTTTACTATCCACAATAAGTTAAATAAGTCTCCCTTTATTTGGATTGGAATATCGTGTCTTTAGTACTGACCTATCACTGAAATCATGTCATGCAAATGACTTGTTTACTTGGGTCTACAATAAAAATCAAGGCTTGGTCAAAGTGCTAGTACAACTGTAAAAGCTCATGACTATAACTGTAATCTTGTTGACACATGACTGTTGGTGATTCACAGCAGACAAACACAAATAATAGATATATTCCTTGGAAGACTTTCTGAATGTAGAAAGGTGGTACCAGATGAAAGCAAAAAATGTTCTCTTTGTTTATTACAATAATAACATAAGTATTTACAGTCAGATCGTCCAGTTGGCTCAGTGTAGATGTAGAGAAGGCAGCATGGGCAAGCTGCCCTGGTGAAGTAGAGCAGCCCTACATTGCTTTATATCCATAAGAACACCCTCTCCATCATTTGAAACTGCACACATTTTGTGCTAACTACCCCAGTTGGTACCCACAAGAAATAACATTTTCTTGGATGTGCCTTTTCTGGTGTAGTCTGTATTTTACTGGTAAATAGGGGGTTAATCAACAGAGCATTGCACGTACGCCATTGCTCACCAATATTACAAAGGTCCTTTTAAACATTAAACACTAAATTAATTCGGATCAATATAATCTGAAATTTAATTTCCCTCTATTCTGTGCTCCTACTACTACGTGAAGGAAGAGAAAAGTGAACAAGCGAGATTCTTCTGAATTCAAGCACCTGGTTCTGTATATCACCTCCCACACACAGCTGAAGGCAAGGCCAAAGGCAAGTCAACATTCCACACTTTCCTGCTGCGGTGCAACACAAACAACATTGCCAAGGCGATCAGATGTAGTTCCATAGAGCTTAAGTCATTATAATGAGGACATGTGCACTCAGTACAAAACCTCACCCGTGTCTGAATTTGCTTATTATCGGAAATAGATCACAGTGGAAATTAACATGACCATGAAAGTTATTGCATGTCATCTGAACTAGGATGTAACTAAGTGTTTCCCTGTTTAAAAGTGAGCACCAACTTAAACAACTGGGAAGTTTCATTACCCATGATCACCAATCTTTAGGCTGCAGGAGTGCCAACTTAAACGGATGGATCCAACTCAACCTTACAAAATCCTGATACATAAACCTGAAACCAGCTTTCTGATCTAGGCAAGAGAGGACAGCCAGATAGCTGGTGCAGTTTGCAGCACTCTTAAACAAGCACCACTATTAGATGAACAGTGTTTTCCCAGAGCCTGACGATCAAAGCTGCCAGACATTCTCTGGATGACAGCAGACTAATCGGTGGATAAGAGCTACAGTGTTTCATGATTCTAGAGGAAGTTATACAGAAGTATCCAGAGTAGCACAGAGCTCTACATAAAACAGATTTCAGAATAAAACAATATATTAAAATAAAAGAAAGCTAAACCTACATCCAGCCACAGCTTACTGATGATCAGTGCATAACATACAATATCTCAATTGGAAGGGCAGAAATACTGGTATTTCATGGTCAAATTTACATTAAATCTAAAATCCTGGCTTATCATCATCTTCATCTGTTCATTTTCTACAAAAATGGCAACATTTCAAACAAACACAAGTAGGCGATCTTTCCAAAATAAACAGGTTATGAGATCTTTCCTAAATTAGCTGTATATAGACTCCTTAATCTTGCACCACGTGCGACCAAACAAAATGCAACTGACACATACTCAAAGACACAAACAGGAACAGAAAAGACCAAAAACGACGAGCCGTGCTGGTAGTCAGCGACCTTGGACAGAGCCTCTAAAACAGCAGCACTGAAAGGTAATCTGACGCCTGTCTCTTTGGAGACTGCACCCCATGCAAATGTTTCAAAAGAGCTACAAAAGAGGTCTTCCATTCTTCTTTTACAAAACACAAGATGACACCAGAGCAGAGTGTATTGCAAACGCACACCCTGAACACGTGCAAAACATTGGCTTCTCTATTCCTCTTTTCAATCACAAAACAAACAAAAAACCATATCCACAATGTGGCACACTATCCATTCACACCTTCAAATATCAACAAAACAAGAGTCGAAAGACAGGGCATCTCAAAGTCCACAAGTCCTTTCACAGTATGCATCACAATCCAGACCAAAACTAATGACAGCAAAACAAATATGTCCGAGTCTCTCTTCTGGGATGGTTCTTAGGCTGTCCTGGACTCGTGCAAACTCATGGGCTCTCGGAGTCTTTGGCTCCCTCGGTCTCTGTCTCCTGAGTCGTCTCTCCATCTTCTCTTCCTTGCCCGTGTTTTCTAGCATGTTTGTATTTGTCGACGTAGGCCTTGACCAGGTTGGCCACCTTCACAGGGTTGATCTCGCCACTCTTGCTGTGACACACCTTAACGGGGACACATGAACGACAGATCAAACACTGACACTTAGCACGAAAGCAAAGAGACACACATGAACACAAGGACAACGACGCACACGTAAATCCACTTCAAAACCAAATCAGTGTAACATCCACTGTGATGCATTCAGATTCCTCTGGTCCTATGTCAGTGTCCATGAGAAGTGTGCCCCAGAACACACGCGTGCTCATGGGGTATTGAAGCCAGGGCGTCGCACCTTTTGGACGGCCTTGCGGAGGATGTCTTTGTACTCGTCCTTGGTGATGTCTCTCTTCTGGTAGAAGGGCTTGATGGCCAGTTTGACCTCCTCCACGGCTCGTTCCTGCATGTGTAGCTTCTTCATGTACTGGAGGACAGACGGACAGCGAGTGCATGCCACTGTTGTCGTTATTGTCGTAGACAGAATGGATGTTACTGTTGTTCATAGAAAAGGATGTTTAACACGTTCACCATAGGATCCTCATACGCAGGATCAATGGGAAAATGGAAGCTAAATATGAAGTGCCTGATCTGTCACGGGTTTGTCTCTCTCTTACAGACTCACCTTATTGTTCCTGGGTTCCTCCGTGGCCTCTGAGAGGGTGTCGGTGGCATGGCCCTGCCCAGGGATTGACAGCCCTGCTGGGGCCAGGCTGTTGGCACTGCCCTTCTTGGAGCCCTGGGCAGAGGGGTCACCGCTGGGCAGGGCCCCTGAGGGGTCCTGTGGAGGGGACAGAAGGTTACAAAAGGGCCTTTTGTGGTTTTGCTCAGACAGACTGCATGGCCCTGTACATTTTCCACGGTCCAGAAATCCAAACCGCCAAATGGTCTGACCTGTGAATACATTTATTGTTTCTCACACCTCGAAGATGTACAACAAATGAAAATCTGAGCTAATACTGTGACTTGTCCAGATTATAGTACCATTGGCACTTTTCTACTTAAAGTTTGGTAGAGCCCAAAAGATTTCAGGATAATGTTTCAAGAATTGTTTCATATTGTTGTCTGTAATTACTTAATACACATTTTGAAAGTACAGATAATAGATGCCTCTTGTTGGCTGGTCTACCAGCTGCATATAACATGGTAGCTTGGAATTCCCCCACTTGCACCATTGGCAAGGGAATGACTGTTCTTGATGAGGTATTGTACAGCTGAAGCTTTCTACAGCACAACTATTCTATACCAAAGCATATATTATTTTATCTAGCAACTTGGACCAGCAAATCAATGGATTATAAAAAAAAAATGGTTTTTAAAATAAAAATATCAGCAATGTTTTGCTTGCTTATTCATTTAGAATAGGGGGTTGAGAGGAATGGATAGGTTGTACTGGCAGTTTTGCTAATGTTTGTTTGATGTCTGTGTCAGAATGTTCTTATCCATGTACATGGGTACAGTGTGGGCCTTGCATGCAACTTTGCCATGTTTGTTCACTTTTGTGACTGAGATGGTGTTTCTCATTATTATGTATGCTTACAAGCAAAACTTGATCAAACTCGTTTTTTTTGTTTGCAAGATAATATAACCAGATGAGAGCCTTAGTGTCAAGTTACACTTCATTTACAGTTTGCATTTCCCCTGAAAAAATTTCACTTTCATTTCGTCAGAAATTGCTTTATCATCAGTTGCAGTTTCGGTCACATGACCCATCTTGATGCCACAATTCTGCAACGATTGGGAGTAAAACTGCGCCACCTTCTGGTAATTTTGTACAAATGCAGACTAATTTCACACTCTTTTCTCTACGTAAGCATTGTACATTTACTTGTATATTTATTCATTTAGCAGATGCAAATATATCCAAAGCGACGAGCTAACAGAATATATGGTAAGTGCAGCAAGTCTTGGGCATATCCATGTCTCGTCTTTTGGACTTCACTACAAAACCAATTCTATAACTCAAACTTCTATAGACAAATTAATGCAATGCTCCCTGTGTAAAAAGATTTTAGGAAAATGTCTCAAGAATTGTTTCATATTGTTGTCTGTAATTACTTAATACACATTTTGAAAGTACAGATAATAGATGCTTCTTGTTGGCTGGTCTACCAGCTGCATATAACATGGTAGCTTGGAATTCCCCCACTTGCACCATTGGCAAGGGAATGACTGTTCTTGATGAGGTATTGTACAGCTGAAGCTTTCTACAGCACAACTATTCTATACCAAAGCATATATTATTTTATCTAGCAACTTGGACCAGCAAATCAATGGATTATTAAAAAAAAAAAAAAATTAAATAAAAATATCAGCAATGTTTTGCTTGCTTATTCATTTAGAATAGGGGGTTGAGAGGAATGGATAGGTTGTACTGGCAGTTTTGCTAATGTTTGTTTGATGTCTGTGTCAGAATGTTCTTATCCATGTACATGGGTACAGTGTGGGCCTTGCATGCAACTTTGCCATGTTTGTTCACTTTTGTGACTGAGATGGTGTTTCTCATTATTATGTACGCTTACAAACAAAACTTGATCATTGTTGTTTGTTTGTTTTGTTTGCAAGGTAATATAACCAGGTGAGAACCTTAGTGTCAAGTTACACTTCATTTACAGTTTGCATTTCCCCTGAAAAAAAATTCACTTTCATTTCGTCAGGAATTGCTTTATCATCAGTTGCAGTTTCGGTCACATGACCCACCTTGATTCCACAATTCTGCAACGATTGGGAGTAAAACTGCGCCACCTTCTGGTAATTTTGTACAAATGCAGGCTAATTTCACACTTTTCTCTACGTAAGCATTGTACATTTACTTGTATATTTATTCATTTAGCAGATGCAAATATATCCAAAGCGACGAGCTAACAGAATATATGGTAAGTGCAGCAAGTCCTGGGCATATCCATGTCTCGTCTTTTGGACTTCACTACAAAACCAATTCTATAACTCAAACTTCTATAGACAAATTAATGCAATGCTCCCTGCAATAAGACTGAGGCAGAGATATGGTTTATATCTATATGATACTACTATGGATCTCTTTGTATGGTGTGGGAATGACAACGGAGTTGTGATTGGCTGCGGTGGGGTGAATGACAGCACCTGATAGGAGGAAGGTCTGCGTGCCCCTTCCTGCTTCAGCTTCAGTTTGTAGAGAGCCAGTTCTGAGGAAAAGGAGACGACAAACACATGGAACCACTGTTGGATCTCTCTCTGCAGCTACTAACTCCCATCATCCTCTGTGTTTGTTAACATTTCTTTTTCGTTGAGCAAAAACAGGATTAGTGAAAGGTTTGAAGGAGGGCTGCCGTTCTGGAAGGCTCCCCTGTCCCCTGAATGTACTTACTGCTGCCGGTCTTCTCTGGCTGGGGCCCGTCGGGCTCCTGGATGTTCCAGGTCACCCTCTTCACCGGAGCTTTGCTCTTGGCTCCAGCCGTTCCCGGCACCGGCTCTCCCTCCGCTTTCTCCTCCTCCTCCTCCCTCTCCTGCTTGACCTCGCCTCCCACCACCACCGCCCCCCCATCTCTCTCCGCCTTCTTCTCCTGTTTGACCTCGCCTCCCACCACCACCACCGCCCGCCCCTCTCTCTCCGCCGCCTTCTCGCTCTTCACAAAGTCCAGGCTGTCCAGCATCATATCCACGTTGAAGTCCTCGTCAGAGTCCGAGGGCTCTTCGGCCGGCGGCCTCCCAGGGAGCGCGGCCGCCGGAACACCGGCTGGGGTCTCTGGCTTGACCCGAGGCGCCGGGGGGGGTGGAGGGATGTCCGCAGGAACCCCGACCAGGGTAGAGGGGGTGGGGGAGGTTAAGGGCACGGCCTGGACGGGGGCCGGAGGGGGGGGAGGAGGAGGGGGGGCACTGGACGCCAGGGTCAGGTCAGGCCACACGGGCTCCGTCTTGATCTCGCCGCTTGCTATGGATACCCGCTCTTCCTTTTTCTCGCCGGACGTTGCGGAGGAGCAAGGCTCGCTTTTGGGGGAGCGCATGTTGTCCTTCTTGATCTCTTTTTCCTTCTTCAGATAGAAGTCCTTGATTGCACTGAGGGAGGTCGTCTGGGTTTTTTCGTCTTTCACGGGTTCATCATCTGTTGAATCTTCTCCGAATATATCAAAGCAAGTGAGTTTCTCCTTCTTGATGGCTTTGGCCATTTCCTGGATGGGGTTAGCAGAGGCACAGTCGTCACGGTGGTTCCTCTCCCCTTTCACCTCAGAGACGGAGAGAGGTTTCTGCCCCAAGTTTGAGGAAGACGCCCCTCGCTTCACCTCTCTCTCCGTTTCCTCCTTAACGGTGATTCCCGGGAGTTTCTTCTCTCTCTTCCCCCCTTGCTGTTCCTTGGAGAGGTCAGAGGTGGCCAGAGTAGTAGTAATTTTCTGTGGCCCCTTGGAGGACCCCGCGGACGATCCCTCTCCTTTCCTCCTCTCCCTGGACCGGGAACGGGACTGCCGCCTCTTCCCGCCTCCGGACCTCAAGTCCACCTTGCCCTTTGAGCCGGACGAGGACGGTGGGGGTCGCGACGACTCTTTCCTCCTCTCCCTGGATTTGGAGCGCGAGGCGGAGCGCGAACGCGCGTACCTCTCGTCTTTAGCCACGCGGCCTCGGCCTCTGGCGCCCTCTCTGCCGGCGCTCCTCTCCCTGCTCCCTCCTCTCTTCTGCTTTTTGCTCTTCCCGGGTTCTCTACTGCTGGAGTCTGACCTGGACCACAAGGAAACACAGTTAGGGCCAGACGCTGAGAAGCAGAACAGACAGTGAGAGGTCAATGAAGCAGGAGGAATCACAGGATTGTAAAAAAAGAGGAGCTGAATACTGTCCCAGAACGTCATTTACCTGGAGCGCCTCCCGTCTCGGGAGCGCCTCTTCCTGTGTGACCTCTCAGAGGCCCCCGAGTCCGAGCTGTCTGAGGGGGAACGCCTCCTCCTGTCCCGGGACCCAGAGCGTCTGTTCCTCCTCTCACTGCCCTCCTCCCCCCTCCTCCTCCCTGCATCCCCTGAGCCCTGCCCCCTCCTCCTCCCTGCCTCCCCCTCCTCCTCCCCCCTCCTCCTCCCTGCCTCCCCTGATCCCTGCTCCTCCCCCCTCCTCCTCCTTGCCTCCCCTGAGCCCTGCTCCTCCCCCCTCCTCCTCCCTGCCTCCCCTGATCCCTGCTCCTCCCCCTCCTCCTCCTTGCCTCCCCTGAGCCCTGCTCCTCCCCCCTCCTCCTCCCTGCCTGCCCTGAGTCTGGATGCCCTCCTCTCCTCCGGCTGCCTGGCTCCGGGCTGCTGGAGGCTGACTGCCGCTCCCTGGATGCCCCGCTGCCCCCGGACACCTGCCTGCCCCGGCCCGAGGACCTGGAGGGGGACCCGGCTGGACTGTCCCCAGGTTCCCGTTTCACCTCAGTCTTTAACCTCCCCTCGCCAGGGAGGCTGGAGGCTGAGGTAGAGGCTGAGCTAGAGGCAGAGGGAGCTCTTCTCTGGAGGGAGGAGGTAGACTGGCTCTGGAGACTGCTCTCTTCCGCTGGTTCTGGCTTTTCAGTCTTCACAGGCACCAGGCGGCGAGGGAGGGGGTGGGTGCTGCTGCTCGCCCCAGGTTCGGGTGCTCGTTGTGGGCTACGATTAGTCCTCCCACAGTCCCTGATGCCAAAGGGCTCTGGTTCCGTCTTCACCTTGACATGCTCCCCTGAGACGCCCTCCCCCTCTGGCGAGATCCTCCTCTCCAGGGTCTCAGCTTTAACCTGCTTCCGAAATCCTCCTCCGCCGCCCACGTCAGGAAGCCCGGAGCCACCCCGAGCATGCTGGGACTTGCAGTCTGCGGCGGCACGGTTCTCGGGCTCACCGTTCGAGCCGTCGGACTCCGAGCCCGTGGGATGGCAGGGGTCGTACGCGTCCCGCTCTCCCGGCTCCTCTTTGACCCGCGCGCGCCAGCCCGGCCGCCTCTGCTGAGGCCCGCCCCTCTTCTTGGCTGCCTCGTCCTCCTCCGAGCTCCCCGCCGCCATCGCGGAAGCGCTGGCGAGCGGCCGCGCGTGCCAAGCGCTCCCGCTGGAGTTGATCCGGAAGCAAATCGTGGACGAGGAGGACGAGGAGGGCGGAGGGTTGGCGGGGGAACCCGAGGACGACGAGGACGACGAGGAAAAGGAGCTGGCAAAGGCCGAGGGAGGGCCGGGTCTGTGTCGGGGAGTCTGTCCGTCCTGCCTCCCTTGCTGCTGGTCCACGCTGTGCTGCCTGCCTCTGTTTCCGGCCAGGCTCTGCATGCCTGACTCAGGGAAACCGTTGCTGCTGCTGCTGCTCCCCCTAGTGGCGCTGTCGTTGCCGAGGCCGTTGGTCTCCCGTTTGATCTTTGGTATCCTGGGTAGCACCGACACGTCCACCCACACGGGTTTGGGAGGGGCGGCCTTCTTGGCCTGGGACTGTGGCGGCGCCGCTTCCCTGCCTTTGGAGTGAGAATCGGGGCCGGAGATGGAAGGGTGGCCCCTGTGGAGGGGTCCAACACCGTGGACCCCCACCCGGTGGCTAGGTCCCGCTGTGGGGCTGGGTCTGTGGGAAGGTGGGGCCGGCTGGAGGCGTGGGTGGCCCAGGCTGGAGGGGTGGGGGTTGGCGGCAGGGTGGCTGTGGTTGGTCAGGGAGGGGGAGGGTGGCGAGGGGTTGAGAGGGGATGATGATGAGGGTCCTGGGGAGCTGTGGGGCATGGGGGTATTCCGGGGGCTGTAGGAGGGCCCCGCCAGGTCGCCATAGCTTGGTCCGGGGTTGGGGGACTGTCCTGGGGGGCCGGGGGGCCCCGTCTCTCCTGAGCTGCTGCTTCTGCTGCTACTTCCTGGCATCGACGGAGACGACGAGCTCACTAAACAACAACACACCTGTTAGTATGGCTGGGGGGGGGGGTCAACATTCTGAGCAAGCATGGATGTGATACCTACTTCCTGAGGAGGAAGGAACAGTCGAAAGAAACACAAACACAGACCCCCACCTGGCTTGACGGCCTTGAGGGAGCCGTCTCTGTTGATGACCACATCGGAGCTGTCCATCAGCAGCATGCTCTGTCCTGTTAGGATGCTGCCCAGCAGGTCAGGCACTGGGGCCGCCTCCTCTGCCTGGGGCTGACCCTGGCCACCCCTACAAAACCATGGCAACCACAGGAATTGGTATACATTTTATGAGATCGCATCGCTGTCCTAGTTATTCGCTCGGTCGTTGCTAGGCATGTAAGCAGCATGATGTTTCCACACCACTTTCCTGCAGGTTTAGGAGAGAGCGCACGAGGAGTGTTGATCGTGGCCGTACCTGGAGAGGCCAGCAGTGATTGGGCGAGCCACCGGCTGGTGGGAGCGAAGGGCGGAGCGAGAGAGGCCCCGCCTCTTGGCGTCGAGGAGTGATGTCACCTGGGTCTGCTCCTCATCTTCCTCCTCCCTGAGGAATGTGGACACACAGCTATTCAACCCCTGCACATGCACACACACACACACACACATACATGCGCGCGCACACACACACGTTACCCGTTGTCAAAGGGGTCCAGATCGAAGGGGTCACCGTAGACGGAGAAAGAGGCGGCCCCTATGTCAGCGCGCATGCTGCCCAGAGTGTGGTCCGACGGCCGGCACACCGAGGGCAGAGTGGAGCCCTTCTTGGGCTTAGCGATGCCCAGGCTACGGGCTATACGGCCCCGCGACGTCGGCTGCTTCTTCGCCACCTGAGGACACACACAGACACGCGCGCGCCTCACTTTGCAGGCACAAAAAAAGAGCGGAACACAAAACGCCCCACTCGCGCGCACGACGTATCCCAAACAGGATGCGCCAACGCTCCTTGACGTTTCCAGACACCCACCAGCTTCCTTCTGGATTTGGTTCTCCTCTTCCTCCTCCGCCTCTTCACCCCCGTGCCCGCCGCTTTGCCCTTCTCCCCGGAGGCAGTGGACTTCCTGCCTTTCCTGCGCTTTACTGCCAAGCACAGAAACCAAAAGGCACGGCCATTACCAGGTCAGCTGAGGCAAACCTTTGTGTTAACTGTGAGACGGTGTGTGTGTTCTCACCGGTCCTGCGCCGGCGGCTGGGGGCTGCGCGGGGCGTGAGGTTGCGGACGTACACGGCGGTGTTGAGGCCCGCCACCACAGCGTTGATGGTGTCGTCCAGCCAGGTGGACTGCATTAGAAACCTGGGGGCCAGCTGGAGACACACACAATGACACTGCTTACACAACACACTTCCTCCTCTCAGAGCACACAATTCCCCTCCTCTCAACACACACACACACACAAAGACCCCCCCTCCCCCCTCAGAAAACACACTCCCTCTCCTCTCAGAATCCCCCGCCCCCATACGCAAAACCAACACCACCACATGCTTCCACTCCTTCCAGAACACACCTGCGCCATGACCCATGCTGCACGCACATGCTCCACTGTGACGCAACCTTCCCAACTGATAAGTACAACGGACATGGCTTGAAAACACTTCACTCCGCACGTTGTCAACGCGACGCCAAATGTTGAGCCAGCTAGTCCACAATGCCGCTGCTTTCCGTTCGTTAAGGAGACGAAAGAAGCGCAAGCCTCATGCCAAACCTGTGCCGTGCGTGCCTGGGTGATGCGGTGGCGGTTGACGTTGGCGCGGACGCGCTCGCTCTGCTGGGTGCGGGCGATGGCCCGGGTGGGCCCTGCCGGGGCGGGGCGGGAGCGGCTGGTGGTGGGGCGGTCGCTGCTCTGACTCTCGGCCTCGCTCAGGTCCTCGGCGGAACCCCCTGAGCCACACAGAGAAACACCCAGAACTGCACGGGGACTCGTCTCTATGCTTGCAAGACTTAAGAAGTGCACTTCTACCCTCTGATGACAAGATTATTCTTCGTATCTATGCTACCTACCAACAAGGATTTTAATGCATGTCCTCCTCTCTCTCTCTCTCTCTCTCTCTCTCTCTCTCTCTCTCTCTCTCTCTCTCTCTCTCTCTCTCTCTCTCTCTCTCTCTCTCTCTCTCTCTCTCTCTCTCTCTCTCTCTCTCTCTCTCTCTCTCTCTCTCTCTCTCTCTCTCTCTCTCTCTCTCTCTCTCTCTCTCTCTCTCTCTCTCTCTCTCTCTCTCTCTCTCTCTCTCTCTCTCTCTCTCTCTCTCTCTCTCTCTCTCTCTCTCTCTCTCTCTCTCTCTCTCTTTCTCTCCCTGCTTTCCTGTCTGTCTCTAACTGTCAATCTAAAATGAATAAAGCCCCCCCCCCCCCCCCCCCAAAAAAAAAAAAATCTTTGTAGACAAAAGCATTGTAGACATATAAAAAGGGATTACGTGAGCGACGGTTGCTGGCTTCACACCCTGGGCAAAACCATTCCTCCACAGGAACGGCATCCAGAGGGGGGGTCAGGCACTCCATGTGGTACCTTCCGACACACAACAAGAAGTCAGCTCCTCCAGCTTGTCTGAGGGCAAACACAACACGTACACCCCGACACGGAGACGGAAGGATGGGACGTTTCCCCCTTACCCCGCGTCACAGCCGTCGCAGAGCAGCAAGCGATCCTCGCGGTCTCTCCCCCTGCACACCTCGCAGCTGGTCTGTTCCAGCTCCAGGTCCACCTGCTCCTCCTGGCCTTCCTTTGCAGGCTTGTGCACTGTGATCTGAACACAACCCACACAGCATGAACACAGCACTCGCGTCACACACCTACCAAGGGTCATAGCCTGCAGTGAGTGCTATGTTCATCCTGACGCACGACACGCTATGTGAGGACCACTGGACAAGCATGAAGCTTGACAGTAACCAGACCTACCATCTTCTGAACTTTCCCTCCGAAATTCTTCCTCAGGTAGATGTTATTGAAGACGATACGGTCCACGGGGCAGGAATTGGCGTTCTGAGGGAACACAAGTCAGGAACTGAAACGCTGTCATTTCAATCAAGGAAAACACCGTGGACTTGGAAACAAACTTCCCACATCCAGCCCTTAATCTTTCCAGCATCTGCACAGGCCGGTTTCACCCACCTTGGACCACTCCAGGATGCAGTCCAGACAGAAGTAGTGCTCACAGCTCTCTGGGGTGGCCACAGGCTGGCTGTGGAATGAGTTGAGGCAGATGGGACACTTCTCTGAGTCCTCATCTGAGCTGAGCTCTGCGGGGTCGGCAGAGGCTCCTGCCACAGCCCCCTCCACAGCCTTCCCAGAATCCTCCTCTTCTTCTTCTTCATCATCATCATCTGCATAAAACACACACAGACGCACAAGTGTCTCAGGATGACTATTGGACAGCCTGAATTCTAGAACAAGTCAACCTGAGTTTAGGAAAAAAAAACATTCCTTCACAATAGACAATGCTATCTATACTGCTAATCCAATGCTGCTGCAACAATCAATACCTCAATTATATGAAATGTGTAATGTGATTAAACATGTATCTTCATGTGATTAAACATATCTTAATTAATTTAGCAGTGGGTCTATGCAACAGGATGATTCTGTGTCTACATGTAGTGAGGTCATGCTGAAATGTAACTCTGGTGTGTGTGTGTAGGAACGTTGAAGGTCAGCACACTGACTTGAGAAGCAAACTGGTAATGCCCGGGACTGTTGCGAGCACAATAGGGCCTCTCAGCTCACGGGAGTAAAGTGTCAACTTGAGAGATAAGGTGATGCCGGGACCGTGGAAGATGTAACTCCTGCAGGACGAGTCAGACCGGCCGGTCTGACCCCCTTTGGATATACAACCCCTGTTCTAAAGCCCCATTTCTCTTGGACACCATACCCCCCCTCTCTCCGGATGCCCCTTCCTTTTGGAGACCCTCCCCCCCACCCCCCTTTACCCATCACCAGATCTGTGGTCTTGTCTGTCGTCCCCCCCCCACCCCCACCCCCCTTCACGGAACATCATACTTACGGCCTGGATATCTAATTGGCCAACCACTCCCGCCTTTTGGTTTTTGGACCAATCACCTGACAGACATCTCCCTCTCTTGGGGGTACAAGACCTGTCTCCCGAGGACAGGGAGACAGAATTTGGACTAGGCAGAACTCTCTCTGATCTCTTTCAAGACTATTTTCTCAACAAAGGCCTTTGTTTGATCTACTCTGTGACTCTGTGTCTGTGAAGCTGCATTGGCATCATCGACTGATTCACTGTACTAGACTAGGAACATCCTGCTGTGTTGTTTTCATTGTGTATTCTTGTGTGTGACACACCGTAACACTATCATCACATGTATATGACATTTTCAGCGGAGAAGCATATGCATTACTATTAGACTCTCACCATCACTGTCATCCTCCTCTTCCTCTTCCATCTCCTCATCCTCTCCGTCAAGGTGATCCTCCTCCTCTTCATCATCATCAGCATCATCCCCGCTCTCAGACTCTTCATCCTCCATCTCCTCTCCTGCTTCCTCAGAGTCCTCCTCTGTTGACGAGACGTTGATGAGACAACAATGCTCATGCATTTGACAGTTACAACAACTTGGCATTGTTGAAGAGAGGTAGGTAGGTATTCCTACCTACTCCTAGGTAGGTAGGAGTTTTCACGTGGTATGTATAAACCTTGTTGGTATTTGTCCCTGACCTGATCCTGAGATATTCCACCCAGCAGCTCTCTTCCCTTTCCCGTGGGAAGCGTTCCTGTTTATCAGCTCATCCTGGCTGTCCTCCTCATCCATTGCTGACCATCAGAGCGCCTCCAACGTCAACACAGATTCAAACACTGTCTCAGAACTACAGGGGCAGACAGAAAAACCGGAACTATTTCGTAAAACTATAGTCATTTAACTGATCATTTGTAACTCATCCTCAAATATGCTTCTTAAGTACAGTGTTACCGACTTTTGCGACATGTCAGCGTTACAAATAAACTCACCAGTGGACAGACGCGCTTGGGATACGTCGATATAAAACTTTCTATAATCCTTTATCTGAGGATAGAAAGAAGTGAAATTATGTCAAATGCATGCACGTAAATTGTGATTGCACAGCTGTTAGCTTAAGCTAACTTGTTAGCTACGTAGATGTAAGCCTGCAGCTGCAGATAATTTTCAACAACAAACGTCGTTGAGAATGTGTGAACTGGGACTGAAGTAGCTTGCTAGTTCGTGTGTATACTTGCATGCCATGCCCGTTTAACACTGTAATCAAACATGGCAGCTTGCTCGTACAACAACTCAATCTTAGTGACTGCTTCGGTTAGGTCTCCCACTCATGCAACCATGGCTAACCTTCTCCGTAGGCTTTGTTGTGCAAGCTAACTAGCTAGCCATGATTGACTTGCTAGCTAGCAAGCAAGTTGAGCTCGCTCGACTAAATATAACTGCAAGCTCGGGCATGCTAGCTAAGTGTGCATAATGACATTCGTGAACAATTCAACGCTAATTAATTCACCTTGTGGCTTTCTTAAAGCGTTCATTACACGACTACACAAGTGTTTAACACCTACCCTGTGAGGGAGTTGTGGGGTGCATGTTTAGAGTACTCGAAGTCCCGAATTGTTGAGTGACACCACCGGCTGAAGATATAGCTCTAGACGGAAATGGCCGAACATACTCAAGTCACTGCACACTCTTAAAGATACCGTGTATGAATTTATCGTATCAAACCTCTGTGAAACGCGTTACCAGGACATTCAATAAAGCACAATAAACAAATACAATGCGATTATGATCGCTGACAATTAAAATACATAAGCTGATGAACGAAAATATGTACACAAAAACATGTTCGTCCAAAATGTGTAGTGCCAAGTTTTGCTTATAGAATTACTCTTTTCCCAAGATAAAACTTTAGGCATCGTCAGCCTTCTAGGGCACTAGATATTGCCCCGCTGCTAGCAACCAAGATTTTGTATTAAATGGTGAATGGAGAATTTGTGGTGTCCAGTCCTGACTGTTCCCCTTTTACTTGAGTCCGCTTACCAGAGCCCATTATGTAGGCTATATCACACTGAAAAAGCAGTGACGGAATCATAGGGGACTTAATTATGTCCATTGATCAGTCTCTTTCAATCAGTAACAAATCCCATGCAAACACTGTTTGTAGGTGTATACAAACAGGCAGTTTGCAGAACAGACAGCTGTTTGACTTAGCTAACTCGGGCCAATATTTTCTCAAGTGTACAACAGTTTTACAAACCAGTGGGCACTTTATGGCCAAAGTTTGCTCTTATGTCATTTTACCCAACACAACACAATTTAGAAAGATATAAAAAGCTTCATGAATTGAAACAACAAGAAAAACAACGTTTTAACAAAATATTACCTACATTATGCAAACATTTGGCAAGTACATTTTTTAAGAAACAATCGTTTTATTACCATGAATCGAAAATAAACAAAGACATCATACTTTACTTCAAGCAAGAATATGTCACCCCTGGTTCCTTTTATCAGTGAGAGCATTCAAGGTTCAACAAAAAAAGTTCATAATAAGAATTCTTGCCGGCAGTCTTCATTCGATACCTTCCTGCTTGTCCTTGATAGAAACCTGAAACAACAACAACATACTAAAGCAAACTGGATGATGTCTCAATTCAAGAAGTGAGTAGGCCTAAGGTTAGTCTGCTAAAAATTATACCATGAGCTAGTGTGTAGTGACATGGTGAAAAACATTTCCAATCAAAAATGTATGGCATGATTGAAGCTGGTCCTTAGGAGTCTACAATAACACGTGTTATATCACTTGATTAACTTTTTTTCCTGCACTCACCCTGAACCTCTCCTCCAGCAGGGACAGCTCACTGATGAGATCGGTGATGGCATTGGTGAAAGCCTCCTGAGGACTGTAGTCGGGAGTGGTCTGAACACGGATAACAATCTTGTGCTCCAGAGGATGTGGAACTTTATAGCCAGCGAAGAGCACCTGGGGGTCTTTCAGCAGTTGTCTGTATGGAGAGCAACAGGAATTGGATGGGTTCCACACAGAAGTGTAACGTTTTCCTTGCAGGACAGCCAGTATAGAATACTTACGATCTGATAATGTTCCCAAGTGTATGATCTTCTTTATTCAATGTGAAAAGACAAGCATTGGGAACTTTTGTGTCCTTTGTAATAGTTATTCTGTAAAACAAAACCACACAGGGGGTTATACTGTGCTACACATAATGTGACAGGTTGCTGAAAGTAATCATCAACAAACAAAAAGCTTTAGGGCAGCTAGCTGGGCCAGTAGAGTAGCTAGCTAGATATTGTATGGTCCATGCTAAGTCGCTAGCTAAAATGTTTCGGAGGCTGGCATATGAAAAGTAATGTGTGCAACTTACTTCTTTTCTCCTTCGAACAACAAAAACGACTCAAATGCAGGAGGTGCGTTCATCTTTCAGAAACTACACGGCAAGACGTTACTTGCCAGCAGAAAGGAGGAAGGAGCGTACCTACCTACACAACAGTAAAGATGATAAGTGCCGCTGGCTTTATACGGATTTCAGAATAAAAGATATACTACACGAAAGAACTTGCGTGTAGCACAGATGAGCGAATAAAGTCACAATAATATAATACTGTTCAAATGTAGTATTGGACAAATGCTTGTATATTAGTTATTGGAGTCATTTGAAGTATATGTTGATGTATATAATGTATTTCTAATGAGGAATATTTACGTAGCCTATATATTTAAATTATATAGCCTACGTCACATCTGTACACAAATATATACAAGTGTAGTGTGAAGTTTTGCTTATAGAAACGTTGGTTGACTATATCCCTATCTGAATGTCGTTGCATTATGTTCTCCAATAATAAAATAAAAGGCACCGTCAGCCTTCTTGGATACTATAGGTATCTGTCGCCCCCTGCTGTGCGTTGTAAAAAGTGCACATTATATAAAACTGGACAGCTCGCCCTGATTTATTATCACATGTTGAACGGAGAAATTGTATCGTCCAGTCCTAACCGTTCTCCTCAGATGCACCCCCGTAACCAACGTTGTTCTTTTCTATTCTTTAAAATGTTTTTACAATGTCTCCCTTCCATTTGGTTGCAATATCAAGACAACATTTTTCACTTCGAGTGGTTTGTGCGCAAGCTCCCGCGGAGGGGTGCTTTTCCAGCCAGGGGTGCACAACACCTGCACATTTCTTTAAATATTCAGCAAATTCCATGCCATGTTAGGTGTAGGCTATTTAAACACGCAGTAGCCTATAGGTAAACTTGGATTGATAGCTTTTTTACCAAGACACATTTACCTTAACATTTAACTTGGGGCTGTTAGGCTATATCACAATATTTTATGTATGACCATAACTGATTTAAAGTTATTAGTTTCACGTATTATATTTACATCAAATTATTATAAAGATGGGCCTATAAAACGTGTCAAATGTGAAACTGTATAAATGGCCTTTCCAAAAGATTGTAGTTGGCTAACTGTCAATTAAGTTATATTAAACTGTGGACTGTTTCAAATTCCAGCCATGGAGGCACTACCCCAATCAATCCATCAGTCTGTGCAATTTCGTATCGTACGAGCGCCACTATAGCCTACAATTGTGCTGCATCCTTGGTACGTGCACAACCACACTCGCCTCATGGCAACACTGTACAGAGGCGAACAGAGTTCAACCACTTTCGATTGTACGGGTAGGGCCCTCTTTCTCAGTTTGGGTTAAAACGCACGTGCTTTGAATCCGATGACCAATCTTGCATCACAGTTCACCCAAATTAGTCAAGGGGATTCTGGTTCTGCACTCGTTAATTTAAAATATTGCTCTCAGCAGGATATAGATGACGTGAAAATGGTTCATTCCTAATGTAAGACGTGCAAAAATGAACGCACCGCACCCCAACTATAACTCTGAAATCCACCGAACCCATTGGCAGTGTGAAGCACGCCCATTCGACGTTGTCATTCGACTACTGTCTTTATAGGGCCGCCCATACAGCTCAAAGTGGAAGACTCACTGGCTTTATGAGACGTCAATAGCTGTGTTATTAGCATATACAGGTCAGGTTGCAGATGCAGGGGAGTGGGCAAGGCTGGTCGGGGTAGTGCAAGTGAATTGAACTTCTGCGTTGGTGTATATTGTATTCTTGAAATGGACCCAACTTAAAATTAAATGATGTTATTACATTTGAAGGAAAAACATGTTAAGTTTTCGTGAGCATGGCTTGATGGCACCTATTATAGCACTTGAAAAGGTTTTATATGTAAAAAAGAAAAGAAAAGAAAACTTGACTGGTAAGTGTCCATCTTTTTATCTGCAATCTATCTCTTAACATTTGTGATAATTAATAGTGTTGATTTGGGGTATTTTAAAAGGAATGTTTTACTGTCATTTTTGGTCCTCTATAATGTCATCTTAGATAATCTTTCGGTCGTGATAATTTAACAACGTGGACAGGTTAAAGAGGATGAGAACATGCTGTTAAATAATAACAATAAGAATTCATGATTTGTGTGGATGTGTCAAGTATAAATCAGACGGTTAAAAATAAACTTTAAGAAATAACGAATTATTTCTCAAAGTTTTAATGCAGCGTGCTCAGGCCACTTGTTTAGAATCCATGTTTATGATTGATTTAATTCCTTGTAGGCTACTTGTGGAGATATTGATATTAGTATAATAGTCTCGTATAATAGGTTATTATAATTTGGCCTCATACAAAATAAATTGTTGTTCTCTACAGACCCCTGTGTTTGCATAACAAGGGATTTCCATCTTTGGAATCTAAAAGCAGGTAAGCCACTGACTAACGCACATTGCGCCAGTACCTTATTCCACTGTGCGTGTGACAGCGGCTAACCTGTTTTTGGAGTTACCTCTGCCTCTCACCGTGGGAACGGCCCTGTCCGGCCCAGACCCACTCGAATCGACCGAACGTTTGCAAGTTCATCATGTCCTATTCAGAATGTGGGAATTGGTCTGTTTGTCTGCCGCCCTCCTTGTGGCCTTCCAGGGTACTGTTTCCTAATTAATATCAAATTAGCCTCAATGTATGCACTTCTAAAACCTCAAATAACCATGGAGCGTGAATCCAAATAATTACTCCTGAAGTCAAGACTCAGTCCACTGAGGATTTATGAATATTGTTTGGTTCAGTTAACTCTTCTCAACACTCAACCTGTAACCATATCTGTAACTGTACACAGTGTACTTTTCCATGTTCCATGTCAATGCTAATGTGTATGAAGTGAACATTGTATCCCAAAGGAGACCCAGTAAACTTTGTTGAAATCAAATGAGCCCTTAGGCACTGTCATTTCTTATTTGATGTGTTAATGCCTTGTGATGGGTGGTCAGTCTATGGCCCGCTGCATGACTCAGTCTGACCCACTGTAACAGATAAGAGCTGTGCGTCAGACTCCTTTACAGCGTCCTGACCCCCCATGGGCTGGTGTGGACGTGCCATGGCTCACTCCTCCTGCTAACATGGCCTTATCCTGATCACACCCTACAGTATATGAGCATATATGATGACATCACGGTGACATGTAGTGCCATGCTAACTCCCCTGTGCTAGCTGCCGTCTTACGCTCAGGAAACACTCAGGTTGTGGCTTTGTTTAATCTTCTACACTTTTAGCACATAAGTGATGAACTGTTCAGCAGCCTAACGTCATAGTTAATCATCCCAGATTGATTAAAAGTGGACTGACTGTATGTTGTATGGCACTGGACGATTCTGAGGCAAGGCTATGCCCACTTCATTACATCCTGTATGTGTTGATACAACAATCATAAATTGTCAATGTTCTCATGTTCATGATATTACTGTCCAGGGAAACTGTGTGTGTGCTGTATAAGTGCAACTATGTCTACAATGTTAGTGTATTCAAGCCACAGACAGGAATTCCCCAAAAGAGAATTGGAGCCTTATAAGTGATAATCCCAATGAGGAAATACTTCTACACATCTGTCTTCGTTTGTGTTTGTGTATGGTCACAGGACTGTCCAGATTGTGGGAACTGCAGGGATTTGGGGTTTATCTAACCTCATCCAAGCCAGACGTCCCCTGATCTTATCTCCATAATCCAATCGCACATAATCAATCTTATGAAAACCGTCTAGGTCTTTAAAGAAGGTCTGGTACAAACAGATGTACATGACATTGTCACCAAATTCACAATCAAGGGTTGAAATACTTCTGTATTAAGGATCTGCTGACACAAGGTAGATCAAGGCTTAACAAGAGCTGGATGTCAAGACATGCAGGCACCGAAAGTCAAACTGACATTTCTATAGGCCTTTTCCAGCTAAGAAGTGTGAGTTAGGACAAAATATTTACAGAGCGAGACAGCTCCCAAGTATGTGTGACGGTGGTTCTAGTGTCTCTCTGAGGTCAACAAAAATCCGAAAACTAAATGCCCCGGCTCGTAAATACTTAAAGGAGCAGAAAACTCTGTAAATCCTGAGGGAATTCAGAAGGCCTAGAACCAACCAAGTGAGGACTACAGAAGACCCTCCTTCTCCAGGAACATTAAATGTGTATCAGTCAGCCATCTTGAGTGTGTGCGTGTCAGGCCTGGCAGCAGCTGGTAGGGTAGGACAGGATCTGGACTGTACATATGCTACTGGGTTATATCACCTCCCCCCCAGCCCCTCCCCACCTCCCTCTATGGTAACTGGTTACAGGAAGTAGGCTACACCTCATTTCCTCCATCACCCAGGGAACCCCTGTGACAACACCTCCTATAGGCCAACTGTGAAGCACGCGTTCAGCTGTTGGTCCTATCACAGGACCTGAGATCATACGACCTCCCACAAGGACTGACAGGACCGTAGCTGCACCTATTATGTATTAATAAGGCATTTCATATAGAAGCTACATAGATGGTGACGGGCACCATTAGTCTGCTGGTCTTTCCCAGTACAGCTCTGTCTTGGTGATCTGTCAAGGTCCTGCCGACTCATGTGATTCCCATCAAGGAGCCTGCGTGGTGTGGGGATTTTCTTGCTCCCCACTCATTCATATCAAAACACAACAACGGGGTTATCTAAAACAATGCACATGTTTTTTTTATTTATTCTTCTGACATTTAAATACACATACACTAAAGGAAATATTCCTCTAGGTAAAAGTTTCCTAAAATTATTTCACATTTGATACATACTTTGCAGTGTACAGTAGCAAAAAAGTGCTGTAAATATATTTCTGTATATACATTCTGTGTACAATGGTAGTGAATAAGGACAGTAGTTACATAGACAGTTGACAGTGGGGGTTAAACAGGAGCTGATGGTGACAGACAGTTAACAGAGAACAGTGTCCTTTGGCCCTGTGGTCCTTGCTCTATCTCCATGAAGCTTCGCTGGATGTCAAGACTGCAAGACACACAAAAATAAGCGGGGGTGATGCTTGTTGGGCGTTCTTGGAGAACACAGTTTACTGGTAGAGCGCAAGGCAGCGGGTGAGCTTGGCGAACGAACATTTAAAGCATGCCCCAGAAGGCTAGGTTAGAAGTCGCCCCTTAGCCACTGATACCAGGTCAGGTGTTTTTTATTCATCCACCAAACTATCTGATTGTTTGTTGGACAGTCTGATCCCAGATCTGTGGTTGGGGGTGACTTCTAGCTGAGAGGCATGGCTCTGAGACACAGGAAGGGTGGAAACTTCAGGTTGAATAAATAAAACAGAAAAACGCCTTGTGATTTATAGCAATGCAATAGCACAGAAACACCCCAGATACCACCTAGCAACCAGGAGAGAGGAGAGACACACCCTCACACACACATTGACCTGTCAGGCTGTCACACACACATTGACCTGTCAGAATGAGCACGTGAAGTGCACCTGTACGTTTTAGTAGGGCATTTAGTATACATGCTAAAGGTTTAATACCGTGGTCAGCAGTTATCCTGGAACTATGCTTCGGGCCAGGTCGAGCACTGACAGGTCAAAGGTTAAATGTGGTAGGGTAAAGGTCAGCTACAGAAAACCTCCAGATAACATCAGACTGAACACAAGCCATGGTCCATTATTGATACATGCAAAAAGCATTCTTACTTAGTGATGAATCATTGTTTTGGAAAACACTGATTGTAAGCTACTTCAATGTCGTGGAGTGTTTGGGAGTGTTTTAGTGAGGGAGAGACCGCAGACGGCCTTTTGCGTGTATCCAGAAAGGGCCCATGGCTTCTCACAGGGGAAGAGAGGGACAGTGCAACACATTGTGCAGAGCCCAGAGAGCTCAACTCTCTCTTTGGAAGTTGAAAAGGTCACCACCGTTACAGAACCAAAACCTCCCCACACGGACACACCCAGGACGTTTCGCTTCACGCAGGCAAACATCAGCACACGTTGTTCCCGTATCTCTCCGTGACGTTGGTCCCATAGCTCTCTGGGCCCCAGCAGCCAGTCCTCTGAACTTACAATCAGAACGTTCGCTAGGGTCCCCGACGGGGCTAACGCTGTGAGGGGTTTCTTAGACGTCACTGGAAAACAGTGCTGTCGTGTCAAGGGCGGGAGAGCCCCAGTCCACCTGTGTGACCGGGGGGAGAGGGCGGGGGGAGGGGGGAGGAGGGGCAGGAAGTGCTCACGAGTGTCCGAGTACAGCTGGAGCAGCCCCGGGCCACGGCTACTGTTAGTCCACAATAGAGGGGGGGAGGGGGAAGGAGAGGGGGAGGAGGAGAGGTATGGGGAGAGAGAATGAGAAAGGGAAACAGAAAGACAAAGGAGAAGGAGGTTGAAATGCATCCCAGGCGGAAGAGAAGAAGTGACACGCGTGTGAGGAACAGACGACACCCGGAGAAGGTGAGGCAGTGACAGGAGTAGGAAGTTAGGAGCAGGAAGTTAGGAGCCTGGTCGACCCCATAGCCTGGCAGCGTAAGGGCAGCATTAGGCGCGACGGGAAGGGGGGGGTTTAGAGTTGACGGAGGAGGAGCCAGCGAGCTCCACCCCTCTGGATCAGAGGGGCGTGGCCACTTGACATGGGGCAAGCAGAGACGGGGTGGGGAAGGGGGTGGGGCACGGAGGGAGGGGCTGATTGACGGGACACCGGCGGACGAGAGGGGCCCCGGGCGAGGGAGGGGCAGAGCAGGTAAAGAGAGGGGGGATCTGAGGGCAGTAGAGGTGCAAGGCTGGGTAGGGGCGGGGGAGCGGAAGGATCTCACACATACACACCCTCAGGGTTGAGGCTGGACACCAGGGGGTTCTGCAGGTTGCGGGGGTGTCCCAGGAACTGCTTGGCCGTGGGCCGCGGAGGAGACTCCGACGGGGGCAGGGACAGGCCTGGAGATGAGACGCACAGCTGGAGAGACGGCATCGCTCCATGCAAATCTTTGGATCGGCCTGTATGGTGTGTGCATCAGCCAGTGTGTGTGTGTGAGCCTGTGTGTGTCCCCTACCTCCGTTCCTGTAGCCCTCCTGCAGCAGGGCGGCCAGCTCCAGCTGCTCCAGCTCGTGGAGGTCTGTGCGGGAGTGGGAGTGAGCCGGCAGGACCCCGGCCTGCTGGATGAACTGCTGCAGGTTACACTGCCTCAGCTCCTTGTTCAGCTCCTCCAGCTCCTCCTGCTTGCTCTGGGGACAGGAGGGAGAGGGAGCAGGGGGAGGGAGAGAGGACAGAGAGCCGGGGGGTAGGAGGAGGAGAAAGAGAGAGCAAGAAAGAGAGAGAGCAGGGGGGAGGGAGGAGAAAGAGCGGGAGGGAGAGAGAGGAGAGGGAGCAGGGGGAAGGCCGGAGGGACAGAGAGCGGGGGGGGGGGGGGGGACAGAGGAGGAAGGTAGAGGTGGTGGGGTGGGAGAGGTGGGGTGGGAGAGGTGGGCAGGAGGCATCAGGAAGGGGGGGGGGCAGGGAGGCAGAGGAGGAGAGAGTCAGATGGTGTCTATTCCTCACAGTCTACCTCTAGCCCTCAACCTACCCCTCGATCACAACATCACTCGTGCGTTGTGTAAGGTATTCCAAAGAGCAAGGACCCATGAGCAGAATGAGATGTACTTTACATAGTACACCCATTATTAGTTATAGGTTATATTATAGGAATCTTGACAATTGGCCACCAGAGGGCAGCAGAGCACCACTGAACCAATCTCAGAGGTTTGACATTTTAAATATTCCACTTCATCACCCATCATTCATCCACTTGTAAACAATCTGCCCATACAAGTAGCCACCAGCTTCCTGTATCTGAATACAGCTCATCACCCTGACTAGCTGTGCATCCACTGTAGGCCACAAGTCAGCACCTGTCCTCTGGAAGGTTGATGCAAGTCTATGAACTGGAGGTCTACCAGCCCGTTAGGTTTGCTGATGGATGAGGTATGTGTAGCTGTGAAGACCCTCGCCTTAACCCTTCACCCCTGATGGATTAAACACCGATGCACGCAAACACACTCATCGATCAGCCTGTATCGACTATCCAGTATGAAGTCTATGAGTCAGAACACATCGACTCCACCCCCCCACAACCCACACACGCAGACACACACACCACATACGTAATTGATCCTGTGTAGATCAAGCCAGCTGACACACATTAAACTAATGACAGCAGCCCGGAACTCATCTATATCATCATCCTCCTCCTCTCCGACAGCTGGTCCACCTAGGGTACCCCCAAGCCCCGCCCCCCCCTGACCGTGAACGGTAAACGAACAGAGCTCGGTCCCGCAGCTTTACCTCCTCTCGAGGCGTCGACAGCTCATTGGAACGGTCAAGCCGAACGCCCGGGCGTCAACTAGCCCGCTGGCACATCAACAGCGTGTGCGGCCCAACACGCAACTTGTGTTTTGTGACACGCGTGTTGTCCTCGAACACATCCTCAGGGCTTGGTAGGCTAGTTGGCATACATGGCGCCCCCCCCCCCCGCGCCAGTTTCTGTCTCCTACGCAGCGATCACGGAGCCTGACAGACTAGGCTGTAACTCTGGCTTTACGTTCTCCCACAGGCAGTCATCCTCCCATCGAGATAACGGACGGACTCCAAATAAGCTTTTTATCATCATCTAATCAGTTCCAGAGCCAGCAGCACAGCCTGTGGACCTCCAAGACGAGTTACAGTCGCTGTAGGGGTGCCCAAGACTTCTAGTAAGTTCTAATATGCTACCTATATGAACCCCCTCGTACAACACACAAGGCTTAGTCAAAAAGGATCGGTCAATAAGGGAACAAGGACGATGCTTTACTAACGTGACGCCGTCTAGGTTACGTTTGCATTTGACACAAAAAATATAACAAACTCTCTCTCAGGTCACATCCAGGCAGCCTTCCAACACAGCTGTTAGGTCTAGTCAGGTCTGGGTCTGAGAGGGCGGAACTGGGCCCTGTTCTAAGTAGATCAGCCCTGGGGTTGGGTTTCACGGGAACAAGGGGAGGTTATGTTTCATCTCTAACTGGGTTAGTCTTTCATTCACAGAACAGCCATGACGGAGACACACAGGGCCAACTGTCTGCTAACACACAGTTTCTCACCAGGACTGAGGCCGGTCAATAACAAAAAAAAGCTCTATTCATGAACAATCTTTATTCTGTTAGTTTTTTTTTTCAAAGAAATTTCAGGTACAAGAATACAAGGTAACGCAGATAGTGTCATACACAACGCGATGCTGACAGACGCTGAGCTTTGAGAGCAGAGCAAACCTGTCTGGCCAGTCGAACAGGTTCACCAACAAGGTTCAACAATACAACACAGTTATAGAAAGCGATAGACAAGTACACAATGTCATTCATGATCATCTGTTTCAGGGTAAATATATCTTTTCCCAGTCATTTTACGAGTGAATTCATGTCTTTTCAATTGTACGAGTTTGTGATGCCTCCCAAGTGACTGTCCATTCACTGGTGAGCGTGTGTGGTTGCCTATGCTGCAGTGTGATAGGCTAGGGGAGGTAGGGGGAGGTCCTACACTGTAAGTAGGAGGGGCTAAACCCCTCTTTCCAGGGCCCTGCCCTCTCTTCTTACCTGCAGCACAGACTCCGCCTTTCCCAGAGCCCTGTTCATCTCCGATAACTCCGCCTCCAGCTCCTCGCCGTGCTTCTCCTGGCTCTGAAGCTCCACCTTCGCGGCGCTCACGGACTCCTCAGGCTCCATTGCATTGGGCCCCCCAGCCGTGGCCCCGCCCTCCCGGCTCTCCCGTTGGATCTCCTGCTCCAGGTGCGCGGAGCGAGCGTCGAGGTCGTGGAGCCGCCGGCCGCAGTCGTCCATCTTGGCGTGGAGCTCCCCCAGTCGCCTCTTCATCCCGTGCTCCTTCTCCGCCTCGGCCCGCAGCTCCTCCTCCCAGAACGGCTCGTAGGCCAGCTCCGCCTGGTTCCTCCTCACCACCTGATCCAGGACCTCCAGCTCCTCCTGGAGTCGGGCCTCCGGCACGGGGGAGGCAGAGGGGACCGGCGAGGGACGCTCCCAGGCTCGGGACTCCCTCTCCAGGGTCTCCAGCTGGGCCTCCATGGCCCTCAGTCTCTCCTGCTGCTGGAGAACGTGGCGGAACACCTCCTCTTTGGACGGGCCCGCCGGGGGCAAGGGGCTGGGGGACGGGGGATGGGGGACGGGGCTGGGGGAGGCCCTCTGCTCGGGGGAATGGAGGGAGTCATGTGGGGACCTCCGCACCTTGGCTCTGGGGGAGGTGGAGGGGCCCAGGTTGAAGGTGAGGGACTTCTTGGGCTGGGTGCGTTTGGGCACTTCTGGCTCCGGGTGTTTGGGAAGGGTCAAAGGGCTCGGCCGGTCCTGGTGGGGCCCGGGGACGTCACTGCTGCTGGGGCCGGTCCGGCGCAGGACGAACTGGACTTCGTTGCCGTGTTGGCCCAGCTTGGCCAGGGACTCCAGGGGCCTCTCTGTGGCCAGCAGCTGCCTCTCACTGTCCCTGAGGCGCTGGATCAGAACATAGCGACCCGTCTGACCTGAGGGGAGGAGAGGTGAAAAGAGAGTGGAAACGTGGGAGGGAGAAAAGGAGAACGGGTTAGAACAAAGAAAAGCACAGAACAAGCACAATGTTGACAGACAGCTGACAGCAGCAGAGATAACACAGGAAGTGGACGCCCAGACCGAATCACCTGCCCTAATCACCTGATCTAATCACCTGATCTAATCACCTGACCTAATCACCTGACCTACCCTTGGAATCCAAACGGATATTAAAAGACACATAAGACATTCAAGGACATTTGTTAAACAAAACATCCAATCAATAAACACAGATGTGATGTGAGGGTATTCGTCGGTATTTCCTGTCTGGTTTGGTTAGAGGTTCTGGGTCTAGATGGGATTATCCAAACATTTATCTTCAGTTTGTCAGCATAGAGAACTGGCTCTTTAACCAATGGTGAGTAAGGCTTATTACACAAGCTATAAAAATGTTCAAACAAACTCATTTGTAGCAGGGCTGTGAAATGAGGACGACGCCTCCCTGGAGCCCTGGCAGGCAGGCAGGCAGGCAGTGTGGTGGAAGAAGGGGGGAAGCAGACAAGGGGGAGGCGGGGAGGGGGGGACAAGGAGGAGGCAGGTTGGAGGAAAGGACGGAGGAAGCAGGTGGCAGCTACATGTGGCATTCTCTGGTACTCGGGAGTACATCTTGGCTCCTTAGTTGAGGCTCCTGCAGCCTCTGGATATTGAGACAGGCCACGCTGACCCCTGGCTGCTTACCTAGGCTCCTAGGCCCCTGGGCTCCTAGGGCCCTGGGCTCCTAGCCCCCTGGGCTCCTAGCCCCCTAAGCTCCTAGCCCCCTGGGCTCCTAGCCCCCTAAGCTCCTAGCTCCCTAAGCTCCTAGCCCCCTAGGCTCCTAGCTCCCTAGGCTCCTAGCCCCCTAAGCTCCTAGCCCCCTGGGATCCTAGCCCCCTGGGCTCCTAGCTCCCTAGGCTCCTAGCTCCCTTGGCACCTAGCCCCCTGGGCTTCTTTTTCCTGTTAACGAGGGGTTGGAAATAGGTATTAAAAAATAGCTCCATCTTGTCTTTCTAAAAAAGTCAGTGAGTTTCACCCCATACTGCCCACACAGGTTCTTGTGTTGCAAAAATCCCGAGGGGAGTGGGCAGTCCCTCACTGGCCTGTCTGGTCTCTTAAGTACACCTGCGTTAAGGCTCCCCAGTACAGAAGACAAGTGTATCAACAGCTGCTACGAAACACAGACAGACAGAGGTAGTGAGTGCTGACATACTGACCAATAGCTTGGGCGAGAGCGATGACCACATCCTGGCAGGACGTCTCCTCTGATAGGCCGCATACGACCCGCACCACTCCGTCAACCCACACCTTCAACTCCATGAGAGCAGGCCGGGCGTGGCTCGCAGTTTACTTCAGCTAGGCACGCTTTGGCTCGGCCCGGCTCAGCACAGCATGGCCCGCGCTCGCTCTCTCTGCAGGGGGAAACAGACCAGACGGGACCGTTAGACATAGGCAGCGTCTCGGAGAAGTTGCCAGAGTTCAAACTATAGTGCTGTGTCACCACAGTTTCGAATACAAACAGAAAGGGCGGAATCCTGGCCAGCTGATTTGGAGGCTCGCTGTGGAAAGGGTTTGAACTAAAGCCGACATGAGTCACCGTCACGAGAACGACAAGCATCGTGTTGAGCTTCGAAACACGGGCAAAAGCAAACAGGGCCGTGCAAAAAGTCAACACAAAAGACCAAAGTCTGACGGCACACAGAGGGCTGTTGCTAATTGAAACACGAGCCACAGGCTGCTGTGTGACGAACAGCCGGCTCATTACCCGTCCCCTGTTGACGATCTAGCCTAGCACAGTTTAGCGTCCTCCCCCCTCCTCCTCGCCCGAGACGCAACAGCCCCTCGATTGACGTCAGCCGGGCTGCTTGCGTGTGCAGGAGCCTGTCGGTCGTGACGGAGATGTCGACTCGCCGCCCGCTGGGCTCGGCGAAGGAGGCGGCGCGGCAGCGGGCTCGGTTCCGCTCACTTCCTGTCGGGTCGGAGGAGGCCCGGCGGTACCTCTGGACCCGAGGGCACCACGGCAGATCTGTGACCCAATTAGACGCCCGGCTGCACCCCTTCAAAGGCCAGATGACAGCTTAGCGCCGAGGGGAGCGGACAGGATGACTGGAGAGGCTGAGGAACTGGATGGTTTGTGCGCGCGCGTCTGTGTGTACAGCAGGCGCATAAGTATGCGTGGACGCGCACAAGTTGTGCGCGCGTGTGATCCGCTCTGATGAGTCTCAGCAGGAACTGAGTACCTTGGCTGAGGCATCCTGGTGTAGTCATGGCAGAGCAGCAGGTATTAAGCCTGAGGTCTGGGGAGCACATTTACAACCGTGAGGAAGGCACAAGGACGAACCCACCCTCCAACACACCGTTTATGAGTACAATGAGTGCGCGTAACGCAAGGCAATGACCAAAACCTTCATTTATTCACACGACCAAAAGCCTCTGGCAACTGTACACAACCTAACTAGGCTAGGTGGTGTACGCGGGACATATCCAAATATACCTGGGCTTATGTGCAAGTAGAACAAGCCCCAGCCAGAGAACCACGGGCCTCTCGTTGTGGTTTCGAGGCGTTTGGCTCAAATCCTCCGTTCTCCTCCTCTCATTCGGAGCCGACTCTGCTCCAGTGCCCGTCTACGGGGGAGCTGCCTCGGAGGAAGGCTGACTTCATCTGGCCGACCAGGACGTCTTGCCGCCTTAAGACGCCCCACCGCCCAGAACCTTCCCGCTCGTTTCCCTCCCTGCCTGTCCGCCTGGCCGTCCATCTGCTACTCTGTCTGTCTGCCTGCGTGCCTGCCCCCCCCCCCCCACACTCGTAAAACTTGACCTGGCCTCATCTAACCACCACCTCCACCCTCATCTGGTATTTTGAGGCAAAACAGCCAGCGACCTGAGGGCAGGCGGGGCTTGTGATGTGGCAACATCTCCTGGCACATGACAGCATTACACCCTGCAGAGAAGGAATGCCACAGACATGTGAACAGTATCCATCATCAGGATATGGGAGGGGGGGGGGGGGGGGGGAGGGGGAGGAGGGGAGGAGGGGCGGAGGTGAGAGTCAGCCTTGATCCCTCGCCCAAAACCCTTTCATCTCCCTTCTCCTTTTCGACCCAGAATGGGACCCAGGTGCTTCTGAAGGAATGCGATATCCGGAGGGAGTGCTTTTCAAACGCAACATTTCGACACCGTTCAAGACGCAGGCTGACGAGCGCCCGGCCCCCGTGGTGTTTTCCTCTGCCACTGCGCCGTGTTGCAACAACCATGAGCTCATGGGGCCAAGGTGGAGCTCGACCTGTAGATAAGGCGAGATGATTTCCCCGAAGGTTACTGCTGTGCCATACTCCCCGTACAGGAAGTGAAAGGGGAAAAACCCGATTGAAATACAAACAGCCCATGTTGTGCTCCCCCTGTCCTTCTCTCCAGTATCGGTCAGGCTGTTCTCAGCACACTGGAATGCTGCCTCACAGGCCCCTGTGAGAGAGAGGCAAGCAGACAGGAAGGCAGGCAGGGTAACAGGTAGGCCGACTTGTCTTTGTGAAGGGGAAGAACTCAAGACGGTGACACGCACACGTGAAATCCAAGATGGCACCTGGGAGAACGCCAGCGCTCAGAGAGCCTCTCGCGTCCTTTCCTTGTCTCCTTTCCTGCAGCACCTCCGGTCACCGGACACAGGAACACCCTAGTGGCACCCTGACAGGCTCTCTCTTTCTCTCTGTCTTTTTTATTTATTTTGTTTCACCTTTATTTAGCCAGGTAGGCTAGTTGAGAACAAGTTCTCATTTACAACTGCGACCTGGCCAAGATACAACATAGCAATAAGATACATACAACAGGGTTTCACATAGAATAATCAAACATAATAAGCACAGTAATTACAAATAAAACAGTTTAACACTGAGGATAAAAGTGCCGGTAGAAATACTGGAGTGCAAAGGAGCAAGATTAAATAAATAAATACACTATTGGGATGAGGTAGATGGATGGGCTGTTTATGTACAAGTGCAGTGATCTGTGAGCTGCTCTGACAGCTGGTCTCCCTGTCTCTCTGTCTCTCTGTCTCTCTGTCTCCCTGTCTCTCTGTCTCTCTGTCTCTCTGTCTCTCTGTCTCTCTGTCTCCCTGTCTCTCTGTCTCTCTGTCTCTCTGTCTCCCTGTCTCCCTGTCTCCCTGTCTCCCTGTCTCTCTGTCTCTCTGTCTCTCTGTCTCTTTGTCTCTCTGTCTCCCTGTCTCCCTGTCTCCCTGTCTCCCTGTCTCCCTGTCTCCCTGTCTCCCTGTCTCCCTGTATCTCTCTCTCTCTAAACGAGGGGTGAGACACGCGTCCGTGTCCAGTTGTCAGTCACCTGGTCTCCGCGTCAGCCTGGGACCTGCATGCTACACGCCCCGAGGCGTCCCTCTCCCACGCGCATCCTCGCCGGAGAAATGGGATTGACACCGCCGGCAACTTAGCCACGCTAGCAGATCAGGCTCGGGGGGGGGGGGGGGGGGGGGGTCTGTTGTCACGGTTACTGGCACGACAGACGGAAACACGATGCCAGCATCCGCTACAGCTACCCTGCTGATCTGGCAACTGTGAGTCGGACTACATACTTAGACTGAACGAGGCTGTGAAACTGGGGCTGGTTTCGAGCGACGGCTGTGACGCTGCCGCCCGCCCGCCCGCCCGCCCGTCCTCCAGACCCGAGGTCCCACATCCGCATTCCCACCCGGCGCTGTGCTCCACGCCCAGCAGTAACGGGACCCGGGACCTCCCCCACCACACCCCACCCAAACACCAGGCCCATCCACCACTGGGGGGTCCCCGTTCTCCTCCCCACCCACGTCCAGCCCAGACCACAAGGCCCAGCTCATCTTCAGCCCAGGACGAGACACAGAGTAGAAAGAGAGAGGGGGAAGGGGGGCATGAGGGAGGGGGGCTGTGGTTCCAGACCAGTGCCCTTCCCCTTCCTTCCTGCTCATCCCCCCCCCCCCCAGCCGCCACCTCTCCCTCTCTCATCACTCTTTCCCTGGGCCAACCCTCCGTCTCCCTCTCTCGTCTCGGTCTAAATGACAGGCCTGCGGTGGAGAGGGTGGTGGGTGTGGATGAATCAGCCAAGCCTAGCTGGTCTGCCACCCTGGATGAGCCCCAGCGTCAGCCCGGAACAGCAGACCTGTCTCTGGACAAGCAGAGCATGATGAGGCATCAATCTGCCTCCATATGCACACCCCAGCTGCTCACAACAGGAAACACACACACACACATCACTTGCACGGATGGGCACACACATATACACAGGCACGCACGCAGACTCACACATACTGTACACTGGCACAAAGACCAACAAAGCCACGCCAAACCCATAACCCTAAAAAAAGATGGATTTCATTAGCAGTTAGTCATCGATGACAGATCAGAGGTTGAAGGATGAAGACAGGGCTGCGGCACATTGTGGAGCGAGCGCTCACATCAGGCCCGGCAGAACAAGCCTGAACTCCATCTGGTGTGTGTGTGTGCGGGGGGGGGGAGTGATACAGTGTGTTCGCAGAGAGGGAAAGAGAATGGAGAGGCGTGCCTTTTATCTTTACGAGGCCATGCTTGGTCTGTTCCCCGGGGTGAATCACCCTGCCCCGCCCAGCCCAGCGTACACACAGAGCACTGTTCCACTGAGGAGCGCGGCTAGCGCGGCTAGCACCGCTATCTCCTCCCCTCGCATGGGCCAAGACGACACTGGAGGGGAACAAAGGCCACACGCACATGCACGGACACACCATCCTTGACACACAACGCATTTTGCTATCCGTGTTTGAGTATCAGTACCCCCCCCCCCCCCCATCCCAGTGCTAGCCTTCGACAGTCCAGTGCTTTACATAGTGACATAACTAGCCCCATTGTGGTGGACAGGGCACGCGGCTCAGCCAGGCGGCGCTCTCTGCGCCAGCCCTGTCCCGTACAGACACAGAGACAAAGACGGCTCTCAGAGACCGGCGCTGGCCCGCCTGGTACCGTCTGTCGCGCGCAGGGACATCGTCGTCCTCCTCTTCCTCCTTCCTCTCGCTCGGCTGTCAGCTGTCTGATCTGCTCCCCCCTGTCACTCCCGCTCCATCCCGCCACGTGTTAGACTGATAACGCGAATAAAAGGGAGCGCAGAACACCGTGGTGTCCTCGCCGACCTCCTCGTCTTCCGTCCCCCGCCCCAGCCTCTCCCTGCTCGTCCCCCCCCCCCCCCCCCTCCGGTCTCCTGACACATCCGTGAGGCGGGACGTATCCAGGCTCGGGGGGGTTGTCGTAGGTGGAGGGCAGGAGGGAGGGCGGGCGGGCTGACGCCTGCCAGTCCTGGACATGTCCGTGGGTGGGCAGGCTGGTGTGCAGCGGCGGATCTTTAATATCATGTCATTATCTCCTCTCCGAACGCAATTAGACCTTTCTCGCTGGGAGGTGCAGAGTGACTCCAGTGGGTACTGCCTCTTCCACCCACCCCCCCCCCCCCCCACCCCACCCTTCCCTCCTCTTAGCTCCACACACACACAACCTATAGCACTGGCTCTTATTGGATATACTGGTCCAGAGGGGACCAAGCACAGTCTATTGAGCTGTATTACCATCACTGTCACCAGGACCGTGTACACAGGTGACTAGGGTCTGCCTGTCTGACAGTCTGCATGGACGTGATGGATTTCTAACCTGCCTGCCTGCCTGCCTGCATCTGTCTGTCTCTGCCTGCCTGCCTGCCTGCCTGCCTGCATCTGTCTGTCTCTGCCTGCCTGCCTGCCTGCATCTGCCTGTCTGCCTGCCTGCCTGCCTGCCTGCCTGCCTGCCTGCCTGCCTGCCTGTCTGTCTGTCTGTCTGTCTGTCTGTCTGTCTGTCTGTCTGTCATAACAGGGAGTGGTGTGCCTTGTGGAGAGATGTGAGGATCAGAGCCTGCCCAGCCTCATAAAGGACTTTGATTGGAAGAACCACAAGCTGGAGGCCATTAGTGTTTAGTGGGTGTGACACGGCAGTAACACAGTTTGAATCAAAACAGCAGTCTAAACAGCAGTTAGGGCTGACTTTTACTTTGCGAAGGCGAAACATCAAAAAGCTCTTGGTTCCCCTGTGGGGGGATACATGACTACTGTTGCTGAGCCCACAGGGCTGTGTGTGTTGCTGAATGTGTGTGTGTGTGTGTTTCTTTAAGGGTATGCTTACTTTCAGTTCAAATTCAGTCCAGCTTGCTTGTACAGTATGCGTCTGTGTGTGTTTGTGTGTGTGCGTGCGTGCAATTATTTCACAACTTAGCAGAGTCTGCAGCAGTCTCTCAGCTTGCTAATTAGACTGATCAGTTGCCTGGTTTTATGTATGGAGCGCTGGAAGACATGAATAATGCATTTCACAGCACGTTCATTTGGCAATATTCTTTGTTTTTTTGGGGGAGGAACAAAACCCCAACACGTGACCAAACGTCTCTCTGGAAATATCCCCGCGTCAGACCGCCCGCCATTGAGATGCTAATGAGACAGCTAACGGGAGAGAGACACACACACTAAGCTGCTCAAGATGCCCGGACAGAAGAACACTTGGCAGCCATACACTCCTCCTGATTGGTTCAGTCAGGCTGTACATGTGCGAGCACGAGTGGTTCATTAATACTCTAGACACACACTCACACACACCCAGTCTATCTAATAACTTGGCACAATGTAACATTCTTCAGATATATTTAGCAAACATTCTTCGAGATGGGGTCACATATAAACCAGAACTAATTTGGAGAGTTCACTTTTAAAACCGGTACTGCTACACTGGTTATTGGTAAGATGGCAAATCAAATAGGGCCCAAACTGGGGTTGGGACTAGGCATGGGTCTTGGGCTAGTACAGGTGTGGAGCCTGGGGCTAGGGCTGACTGTGCTACAGCAGTGAAGGATAGAGGTTGCATTGTTAGAACCCAGTCAGTCCCAAACTGCTGATGGGCACCCACGTGTAATTATACACCCTCTACCTGACTCAGCATTATACTACCCACCCTGGCAGCCCAGACTCTCTCTGACACACCTCTCCCTCTCTCCCTCTCTCCATCTCCCTCTCTCCCTCTCCCTCTCTCCCTCTCCCTCTCTCCCTCTCTCCCTCTCTCCCTCTCTCCCACACTTAAAGGGGATGGGTGATGGAATTTGAATGACTCAGTGAGAGTGAGGCAGAGGCAATGAAGGATGGTGAGGAGTAGAGGCTAAGGTTGCTAGTCTGAAACCAGCTCCTACACCTGGTCTAAGGAGACACTTCCACAAATAACAGAACATTTGTATAATTGCACTGATAAGTGATACAAGTTGTCTGAGTGTGTGTGTATGTGTGTGTGCGTGCGTGTATAGCCTGTATTCTAACCTCCATGGTCTTGGCCTCGGTTCCATGCTCAGCTCGTTACTAATTTAAAGCCCTCCTTCCTTGTCTGCTGACATCAATAATTCACTCACGTTTTAGTTTTTAAAATGTTGTTTCGTAGTTGGACGTTAAGACGCATGCTACAAAATGCTCTGCTTAACACACACTTCAACCTCACTTACCTAGTCTGGGTTTGTACCTGCCCTCAAACATGATCTAGTGTTTGTGAGAGGTTGTGTGTGTGTGTGTGTGTGTGTGTGTGTGTGAGTGAGAGAGAGAGAGAGAGGCAGGACTGTTCTCTCTGTGGAGCGTTATCAGTGTGGGTTTGGGCTGGGACTGAGCAGGTGTGCATACCTCTGCACTCACAGAACCCATACAGACGACTCCAATTGCAAAACAGAAACCATCCTGCCAGCCTGCCTGTCTCTCTGCCTGCCTGTGCTCATAATGAATGTTTTAACAGAGGAGCAGAGCCACATTCCAGCCGGTCAGCCTGGCAACCTCCCGATCGTAGGTCATGTCATGGAAAGACGATAAGAAGTCCTAATCTAATCACTTGCCTACTGTATCCTGGCAACCCTGGATTCACAACTATGGCACAACTGGCATTGGCTTTGATTGCCATAGAGACGCTCTTGTCCCACAACACGGCGGTGTCGTCCTGGAAGAAACCACAGGCAGGTATGCATGTTTGCATGTTGCGTCATGGCTCCGATCTCCGATCTCATATACCTAATGTTTACCTAGGGAGGGGACCCCATGCTGATCCTGCATACCTGTCCCTGGGAGAGAGGGACACGGGCAAACACTGGACTGGAATGTGTGTGTGTGTGTGTGTATATGTGTGTGTGTGTGTGTGTGTGTGCGAGTGTGTTCATGTGCATCACAATGTGCTGCTGTGCACACTCCGGTTGTGGACTGAGGTTTGCCCCTGTAGGGCAATGAGGGGGATTCAAAGGTGTGTGTGTGTGATTTATACGAAAACACCCTGTGGAATGTGTGTGTTGTGCAACAGTGTGGTGAGCCTCACAACCAAGCCTTTGTTCAACACACACACACACCCACACACAAATACACACACAGCGAAGCATGTTGCGATGCAGCGTAAATGAAAAGCACTTCATCAATCAGAGGGAGGTGCAAGTGAGTGGAGCACAAGTGCTGGAGTAGACTATCTGCCTGGGAGCCGGGGGGGCCATTAGGAAGGGTGAGGAATGAAGGACGAGAGAGGGGTGGACATGAGTCCCTGAGGACGGCCTGTGGGGGTGTTTGGGGCGATGCTCTTTGGTTTAGCCAGACTCCAGGGGGCCTGACAGAAGGAGAGGGGCGGTGAGAGGAGAGGGGGGACAGTAGGTGTGGACGAGGGAGGTGAGAGGAGAGGGGGGACAGTAGGTGTGGACGAGGGAGGTGAGAGGAGAGGGGGGACAGTAGGTGTGGACGAGGGAGGTGAGAGGAGAGGGGGGACAGTAGGTGTGGACGAGGGAGGTGAGAGGAGGGGGGGACAGTAGGTGTGGACGAGGGAGGTGAGAGGAGAGGGGGGACAGTAGGTGTGGACGAGGGAGGTGAGAGGAGAGGGGGGACAGTAGGTGTGGACGAGGGAGGTGAGAGGAGAGGGGGGACAGTAGGTGTGGACGAGGGAGGTGAGAGGAGAGGGGGGACAGTAGGTGTGGACGAGGGAGGTGAGAGGAGAGGGGGGACAGTAGGTGTGGACGAGGGAGGTGAGAGGAGAGGGGGGACAGTAGGTGTGGACGAGGGAGGTGAGAGGAGAGGGGGGACAGTAGGTGTGGACGAGGGAGGTGAGAGGAGGGGGGACAGTAGGTGTGGACGAGGGAGGTGAGAGGAGAGGGGGGACAGTAGGTGTGGACGAGGGAGGTGAGAGGAGAGGGGGGACAGTAGGTGTGGACGAGGGAGGTGAGAGGAGAGGGGGGACAGTAGGTGTGGACGAGGGAGGTGAGAGGAGAGGGGGGACAGTAGGTGTGGACGAGGGAGGTGAGAGGAGAAAATGCAAATACACACAAATTTACATTTTGGGACAGGTCCATTTCAGTTTGGGTTCATTTTGCACTTCGGGACGGTACTGGGACAGTGAGGTAAAAAGGGGGGGGGGAGAAGGGGAGAGGGAAGGGGGATAGGTAGGCGTGGCGGGGAAGCTCTGGGAGGGGTTAGGCAGTTAGCCACTCATTAGACCAGATTTACAGTGTGCTGGGGAGCTGTCGGCCTCAGCTCTCCCACTCCCTCATGACGCAGAGACGAATAACGATCATCCCTCTCCCGGGGAAGGGAGTGATGGAGGGGTGGAAGAGGGAGAGGTGGAGGGGTGGGAAAGGGAGAGGTGGAGGGACGGAGAGCACGAGGATGGAGGGGTGGGCTGGGTCAGGTGGGGGTGCAGATTTACGGTGTGGTTCCTTGGATCTCAGCATACCTAACGGGAACAAGGCCGTATATCTGTCTTTGGTGGGCCCCCCCACACACACACACCCCGGAAAATCTCCCTTTCACTCCCCCTGACTCTACCTCAGCACTATGGATCGACCTCTCACACACACACACACACACACACACACAAATGCACACACAAACAGGGTTACACAGTCCAGGCTATTTAGGTTTGTCATCAGATAGATAAGTCTACCCCTGGGAACACGAGTGACAGGGGAGGGGGAGGGAGAGGAGGGGGAGAGACTAACAGGGTCTACACAAAGACCAAGCAGGGGGATTATGGGGAGGGGGAGGAAAGGAGGAGGAGGACAGGAGGAGGAATACCAGGTGTTACTGTCCAGTCTCCTCCTCCTGACGCTCAGACAGGCCACTGGTCACAGTGGGCACCGGGACACCCGGAGGCCTGGAGAGGACGAGGACCGGCGGCCGATGGGGAGTGTGTGAACAGGCGGCTAGAATGTCAAACGCCGGACTCCCACACAGCGGTAACACGACACTGCGAACATGCTGTTATCTAGTCATCTCCCTGACGGCGTGTCATCACATTGTCGAGGACTATAGGGAGGACTATAGGGGTCTTCCATACCTCCCAGCTCTGCTCTGTCCTGGGGGGGGGGGGACGGGACGTCATCCGTGACACCCTCTGGCGTCAATCCATGACGCTCTGAAGTACCCACTGTTCTGTCAGGTGTTTAGTGTACACAGTAACCTGCCTGCCTGTCTGTCTGCCTGTGTGACATCCCAGCCCTCCTCTCCGTCTCAAACAACCTCAACATGAAAGCCACAACTCAAAAACACCAGCCCCCCTTCCCGTCAGCCCTGGTAGGAATACCTCCACGCCCCCGCGGTCCCCCCCCCCGCCCCCCCCGCCCCCCCCACGGTCCCCCCCCCCCCCCCCCCTTGACTGAGGCACCCCTCTTATTTACTGCCTCTGACAGAACGTGCCTCATCCCGTTCCCCGGCTCTGCACCGTACCCCCCGTGACTCTCCGAAGGGACCCGCTGTTTACGTTGCCACGGTCACAAGGGCTCGGGAGGTGGGGATTCGTCTCTCGCAAAAGGCCAACCTGCGACCACGGCAACTGTAGCCTCGGCGACGCTGCCCGCCCAAACGGGTTCGAGTGAACGAGGTCAGCAGACACACACAGACATGCGTGCACACACGCACACACACAGCCAGCAGTTCATTCTCAGTTTGGAGCACAAGGGTTGACGTGACAGTGACGGTGCAGGAGAGTGGCAGATGTCACCCACATGGGCCTCCCGCCGTCAACGGCAACCCTTGCGGGGGGGGGGGTGACGCTTTGTCGGGAAGGGACGCTCAGTCCCTGCGCCACCTGACCCTTCAACCCCAGTTTGTTGTGGAAGTACTCTTTGGTAGCCCCCCCGCAGGCTGAGAGCCAACGCAGACATCCCGGACTGGACAACTTCCTCGGCGACAGGGTCAACTGGAGCCCAGCGAGCTCCAGACACAAGCAGGAGGACTGGGCGAGGACTGGGGGGCTCCCTGTCCGACACTCAGGCAGCAGGGAGAGAGATAGACATCTACAGGTGACAGGTTTGTTTTTTCCTAAAAAAGAAAAAAACCACGTCTAAGTGGTCTCGAGAAGAACGACCCCTTTTAACCGTAAGGGCGAGGCCTCTGGAGGAGGGGGGGGGGGGGGGGGCAGTTTGGTTTGGCAGGCAGCAGAGGCAGCGCGTACGCTCTTTCTTTCTTCTCCGTCACCCCCTTCTCCATCTCACCACACTGCGGCGGAGTGCGTCACCCGGGACTAACCGGCCTGGCTCCAGAAGTGCGCCAGCCCCAGCCACAGATATGTTGGGGCTGGAGTTGGAATCACCATATCAACACTGTGGAGTATTGCCCGAGAGGGGGGGTGGGGGGGTGGGGGAGGGGTACAGACAGGGGGTCAGGGTGAAAGAGGAAAGGAGAGGAGGAGGAGATAAAGGAAGGAGAGAGAGAAAGTCTGTGAGGAGGAGTCAAAAAGGAGAGGGGGGAGTGAAACGCAGACAGAACCGGGGTGAGATGGGGAGGGGTCAGGCCCACGAGAGGAGGAGAGCAGGATCAATCTTTTATCACGGCAGTGTGTCCTCGTTCCTAATGGATCTGACACAAGCAAAGCAGTTCCTTCGGCACACATCCGCACACACAACCACACAGATATTGATCAAAGTTGTCACTCAAACACAGCAGAAGGTCCGGCGTGCACGCACAGTGGGTGGGGAAATCGTCCCGACTAACAAATCGACTGTCGGGGCTCCCATCGTAATATTAGACCGAGCTTTGATAAGACCGCTAGCCTTACATGGGCACAGAGCAGAGAGAAAGAGGGGAGAGGAGGAGGAAGAGAGAGAGAGAGAAGGACCATGCTCTTCCACCTGTGTATTCAAGCGGTTAAACAGCATGAGAAATCACAGGGCAGAAACGTGGGCCTAATCTCAGAGGACACTCCACTGCCTCCATGTTAAACAGGCCCTTCCCCAGTGTGTGAGTGTGTGGGTGTGTGTGTGTGTGTGTGTTTGTGTGCGTGTGATGCAGACACAGATAAAAGTGGAACTTAATGTGAGAGAGGGTCTCGTTAAAGAGATGATAAATGCTACTGTTCAATCTCAACACCAGCCGCCCCAGACTCACCATCTATTACCAATGACACTATCTGTAGAGTTCAGCCATCCCCGCACACACACGCACACGCACAGAATGGTTGGCCACCCCACAGTCAACAGAATAAATAAAAAAAGGTGCTCTCAGGTCCTCTCATTGATCTATCTGATTGGATGACAAGTGCAGACTTCTAATGAGAGCCTATCAGGATGAAGGAGAGAGTCCATGGCAACTCAGGAAAAAGTCGACTTTTCAAAATGTGGAACGCGCGAACTAAATCGCCCAGAATGTGAATGTTTCAAATGTACACAAGGGCACAAACATTTGAAATGTATGGCTAACGGTTAAAGGAGGTTGAACTCTGGCCATGCCCTCCGCGAATGAATGTTTAATCCCTGACTGCTTGAGTGAGGCTTGTGACGTGGACTGTGTCACTGATAGCCTTCCCCAGCTTCCTCTCACAGGGCTGGTGTGTACACTGCCACACACACAAACTCTGGATTCAAACTCATGCCCTCAGAGAAATGAAATGCGCACGCACACACACACACACACACAAAAGCACACTCGGTAATAGAAACACACACGCACACACAATCTCGCACACCGAAAAGTTCGAAGTTCGTTCTGGGCAGTGGTTGAACACCGACAAGTTTATAGAAAAGGCACAGCTGTCCAGATTCACAGAACTCACACAAGACAGAAACACGCATATGACTCGCAATTCCAAACACGCCCAGGTGCACAAACACAAATGATCTGACATAAGTGCTATGCAAACATGGAACATGAAAAATCTTAAAACAATGACCTTGTACACTTGTTGTACACACATACATACACAAACACACGGACACAGAGAGACACACTCACAGACAAACATCATTCTATTCTGTCACTAACCAGGTGTGGAAGTGTCTTCCTTCCCCTCTGTGTTTTCTCTCTCCGGTAAATCCGTCAAGCTGTTTTCCCCCGAAACCGGGACTGAGGAAGTAAGGAAGTCCGCCGAGCTAAAGTCCGGGGCGGTGTGCGTCAGGCAAGCTGTCAGCAGTAGAACCAGAGCGCTCGCTCACTCCTCTACTGTCTCTCTCTCTCTCTCTCTCTCTCTCTCTCTCTCTCTCTCTCTCTCTCTCTCTCTCTGTGTCTCTCCCTCTCTCTCTGTGTCTCTCCCTCTCTCTCTGTGTGTCTCTCTCTCTGTGTCTCTCCCTCTCTCTCTCTGTCTGTCTCTCCTTCGCTGGGTGTCTCAGGAATGCAGCTCTCCTGGGTGTCTTCACCGCAGCTGAGATCTAACAGAATGCTGAGGTCTCTCTCTGCCTTCTCTCTACTCCTCCTCCTCCTCCTCCTGCCCGCTCGCACAGAAACACACCCTCCCAGTCACTCCCTCTCTCTCACTCACACTCTGCCAAAAGACACTCTGCTGACAGAGCAAGCCCCTCCCCCTCTCCAGGTAGTGGGGGTGGAGTAACCCCCCCCCCTGCCCCCTCCCCTGCTTCTCTATTACTCAGTAATGTAATACAGTGCACTGGCAGCATGGGAGCATGGAGCATGGGGCACTGTTGTAATCTAGGGGCAGGGGAAGGAGACTGTGTCTCTCTTTGTGTGAAAGCAGCTGCTAACACACTATAAAGTATTAAGTAGACCATGTGACTTGGGTTGTTTCAAGTGCTGAGGAGAGGCGTCTGGCATGATATGGTGGTGTCACTGGAATCAGTTAATGTGTGTGTTGCGGGCCTGTGTGTGTGTACGAGTGTGTGTGTTGCGTGAAAGGGTGTGTATGTATAACCTGAGGCAGCAAACTTCCCAAACTTCCTCCCTCTGGCCTCCAGTCACATGAACAGCTGATCATGCAAACTAACTCGCTCAGGTGATTCTCTCTTCCTCTTCCTGAAATGAGGTCATATTCCCACGCACCTGGTGTGTGGGCGCGCTTGTGCGGGTGCGTGTGTTTGCCTTGCAAAGCCCTCCCAGAGGAGCGGAAAACCTGACCATTCCTGAAGAAAAAAGCCTAGCCTGGTGACGTTGTTCCGTCCAGGGCGGTTCTGTCGCCCGCCCTGTGGGCCTGTCTCTGGGACACTCCTAGAGGCTTCACTCACACCACAGTGTGGAGCTGAGGCCTGTTTTCCATTAGCACCTTTGCTGCCCCCCCCCTTCCCCTCTCTCCCCATCTCTCTCTCTCTGTATCTCTTATCTCTGACACTCATTATCTCCAATCACCCCCCCCCCCCCCCCCTACCCGAAAGCACAGGAGGGAGGGGTCCGGACACTCAGAAGAGTCTTCACCAAGACAGATGGTTCCTCTCTGGTACTGTCCAGTATCTGTGTGTCAGCTGGTATCACCAGGTCAGTCACCAGGTCCTCGTTAGCCTGAAAGCTTGTGTCTGACACCCTGCCATGCCTTGGAGCGAGCCACTGATACCGGCTGATACTGGGGTTGTTCTTGTTGTGGTTTTGGCAAGCTGGCTAAACATACAGCCTTGAAAGGAGGCAAATAACAAACATGAATAGGATCAATCAGCTAATTTGATCCTGCCCAAGGTGTCAAAATGGTTAGAGTTACAGAAGGGCCGATGCACTGTAACAGCTGTCTGGCTGTCTTGGTATGGTCACACAGCAAATGGGCCAGCATGGTGAATTTTTTACAGCTTGAATGTGAACTTGACCTACCCTCAGGAAGGTTTACCAAGCAACACCTTTAAGACATCTCTTACGGTATTTTGCCACACACACACACACACACACACAAACACCTCTGACTGGAAGCAGAGTAGAGCTCTGAAGATACCCTGATGCTTCCACGGTTCAGTGTGAGAAAAGCAGAAGGTGGCTGAGAGAGGAGAAGTGAGGTTAGAAAAGCGCACCACCCGGGAAGAGAAGTCATTCAACTCTACTGCCTTATCTACGCCAGCATCCTGTGCTGTGGTTGGTCCATGTGTTTGGGGGGGGTGGGGGGGGTAGGGGGGGGCGGGGGTCAGGTGAGGCTGGGGGGGCTGGGGGCCCTGGGGCTGTCTTGTGATGTGGGGATTAGTGCGAGAAGGCTTGGAGATTTTACAGACAGCTTCCAGGCATTCCTGAGGGAGCCTCCTCCCTCTACACAGCCCCCCACCCCCACACATCCCTCCCTCTACACAGCCCCCTCCCCCCCACACATCCCTCCCTCTACACAGCCCCACACCCCCACACATCCCTCCCTCTACACAGCCCCACACCCCCACACATCCCTCCCTCTACACAGCCCCCCACCCCCACACATCCCTCCCTCTACACAGCCCCACACCTCCACACATCCCTCCCTCTACACAGCCCCCCACCCCCACACATCCCTCCCTCTACACAGCCCCACACTCCCACACATCCCTCCCTCTACACAGCCCCCCACCCCCACACATCCCTCCCTCTACACAGCCCCCCACCCCCACACATCCCTCCCTCTACACAGCCCCCCACCCCCACACATCCCTCCCTCTCACCTCTTCCCTCCTCCTCAACCCTCCTCTATGTGAATCCAGCCAAGTTAGAAAGAAAGAAAACAGATTCATAAGCAGAAATCCACACGTTCCTAATCCACGGCAACACATCTCCCTCCCTCTTTTACCATCCATTCCAGGCACACAAAGAAGAGTTCTGCCAAACCCAGATCAGCCTCTTAACCGCCTTCCGTCAAGACTTCATCATGACTTAAATACCTTATCTGAGAACACAAATCAGAGAGCAAAGCAGAGTAGGGGGCAGAGCAGAAGAGCACGATAGAGGCCCGAAAGAAAAGGAAGGAAAGCAACTGGGCAGATCACCGCAGGCATGTGGAGGACAGACACACCAGTCCGTTCTGGCACTTTCTCAATAGGTCCTGTGGAGGGCAGAGGAATGAGGGAGCGCGAGTCGAAGCAGGATGCATGTGGATAGTCTCTTTGTTAGCCATTATGCGTCAGGTCTGAATAGCGCTGAGTTAGTTCAACCCCTCCCCCTCCTCTGAATTTAGACCTCCTTGTCCTCCTCCTCCTACTCCCCCTCCTCCTTTAGTCATGCCTTCCCAGAAACCCCCGTCAACAGGTGCAAACTGGACATAACGGGTTGAGGGTCAGGCTCAGTTCTACAACCGGTGTTCCAACAGGGGCACAGTGTTTTGTGAACATCGGCGGGTCTGTGGTCACGTTTGGTAAGGCAAGGTAGTAAGACTTTGTTGATCCCAAACAGACCTAAGTATAGCATGCCTGTGTCATTATGGTTGGGGTAATACCATTGCTCCATCGTCCCGGCTATTCTTAGGGTGTCATTACGATGAACTGGAATGGCTTTCACTAAAGTAATTGCAAGGTTTGCGCTCAGATATAGCACATCCAACCCGAGTCTGAAACAAAGACTTGTGTTTTGTCCTTTGGCAGAGGGGTTCCAGAGAGCTATGTACTGTGTTTGGAAATCCTCAATGTGAAATTATTTTTTTATTTATTTTTTCTTCCATATCAGGATCTTCACCTCATCCAACAACAGCCCATTGTCCTCCCGTTAGCGGTTCAGGGTCAGCGAAGCGGTCGGGATGGGAGGGACAGATAAGGTATGTGTGGATGGAGACGAGTAAGAGGAGAGGACAAGAGGGGGCTCAGGACTGGTTTAAGAAGCCTCAACATTCTTGCCACTCCTCCTCTTCCCTCCATCTCTCTCTCAGCTACTTCCAGCCAGAATCCAGTCGGACAGTTCAAGACTGGCGCCCATAGTCCAAAGGTCCATTTTAGGAGGCGTGCAAATTAGAATGTCATTTCCATAAACTATCAGCTGTGCCCTTGTCCTGTGGAGAGGAATGGCTGCACCACCACTGGTCTATTTATTTGTCTTTCTTAATGCCCGCCTTTCAGTCCAGTCTGGACTGGTTTGGTTTCCTTTTTGCTCACAGGGACATATCCCCCCCACTCCTCCCTCCCTATCTCTCTCTATCTCCCTCTTTACCCTCTCTACCCCACCCCCACCCCTCTTTCCATCTCTCGGGGTGCCCCTCGGAAGAGCACAAAGCCAGGCAGTTAAGTAAACAACACACTCATATTCACTCACTGACCCCAAGCCTACTGGGGTCCTGGGGGGCAGGGGGGTAAGCGGGGGACAAAGGGGTAAAGGTGGGGCCTGGGCAACGGGGGGTGTACCCCCCACATGGGGGCTACCTTTTGGTTGACACCTCCAGGCAGAAAGAAAGAGAGTGAGGAAATGAAAAATGATGAGGTTCTGTCGAGACAGGCAGGAAGACAGTTTAGCCTGGTCAGTCCGACAAAGAGAAAGGACGGTCTGAAAGGGAGACATTTCAAATGTGAGGGACAGAGACACTAGACGGTGTGGCTGGCCTGACAGACAGGCATGGCTAGCATGGCTAGCCTGCCACAGAGACAGACAGAGGCAGAGAGGGCTTCCCGTGTGTTGTTATTGATCTGCTTTCACTGTAGCCACCACAATAGGTGGGGCCGGCCGAGCAGGAAGTGCAGGTCACCGAGAAATAACCAGTCAGGTGGTTCAGGGTCAGAGGTCAAGGATGAACAAAGGAGAAATAAGCCCCACACAGAGGGAGGGAGAGAGGGAGAGGCCACTGTCAGGCACTTACGGTGTGACATATTGAGTGTTCCCGTGTGTGTCTGTCTACAGGTGGTCGTCATGTTGTCTCCACCAAGTCTGGTAAGGGGACTATCCAAACACCTGAGGGAACAATAACCCACCCCCCCCCCAGGATATAACTCTGCTCTTCTCCTCAAGTGAACCACTGTGCTCGGGCTCTGCTGGATCAAAGGAGGGCTATGCTTGAAGCTGGGCTGGACTGGGCAATGGTGGGGGCCACTTAGTGTTCTAAAAACCCACCCCCGCACACACACACACACTAGGCCCCACCAGCCGCACATCCGCCTGCTGGGGAAACATAACACGGGGGGTATTGTTCTCAGGGTGTATCACTCTCCCAGCCCTGCAGAGTGGTTCAGCTCCCAGAAACCAGCCCAAACCCGGGGGCGCAGACAGCGCCCACACCTGGGGCTCGTCTCTATGGAGGTGAGGGCAGACAGAGCCCGTGGCGGAGGGCCACGGCTCACGAGTGGGGCGGACATGCGTCTGAGCGGGAATTCATGGCCGTGTGCGCGCGCGTGTGTGGGTGTAAGTGGATAGGCGCTGCATTCCTAATTAATAAGGGCAGTCACAGGGGGAGGTCTGACTCTGTCTCTGACGGTAGCACCACCCACACACACACACACACACACACACACAGCTCTTTTGCATAGCACGGCGACCAGGAATGCCAGGATTGTGAGGTCAGCGGGGGTGACATCATAGCATGCCCCAGCAGGAACAACACAGGACAGTCACTGCCGGTTTCCTCTCGATTACGTCCGCCCAACACTTCATATCTCTGGATGGAGGACAGGACACAATCCAGCCCCTGCTTCCTGTGTGTGTGGATTTCCACTAGTCCATGTCTGGCACAGAGGTTTACACACGCGGAACTCTACACCGCCTGAATTCAACAGCCTGATCCTGTCAGAGATGCCCCCTGTCTCGTTCTGAGCACTCTAAACGGCAGCCACAGGTCAGCGGTACCACGTTAGTCTAGTCAAAACACAAGCGACTTCTTGTCTGCCTCACAGACAGAGGTCTTTAGCAGAGGAAAAAAGTGTTGGAGGGGGGGGTGCTATTCACACCCCAGTCAGGGTAATGTTGGACAGAAACAGGTGCCTGCCCAGTGTCTGTGTGTGTGTGTGTGTGTGTGTGTGTGTGTGTGTGTGTGTGTGCGTGTGGAAGGTGATCCGTGGGCCATCAGGCAAGTGTTCACCTGAAGGAGGGACCTGATCTACTCTGGGTGCTGCCATGGTAACCAAACACAGACGGAGCCACCTGGTTGGTGGAAGCCCAGTGCGGCAGTTGAGAGGGCCCCACTTTAAGATGCTTGTCACGCATAAAAAAATCTCACTAAATGGCATAATCCACAAACACAACCAAAATGGTGGTGTCGGCCATGATGACGCAGACGGAACCAAGACAACACAGCTGTTTTGTTTTTATGGTTCTAATTCTAGAACAAGGAAAGGAACTATGAAGGAACTATTCATAGGAACAATATGAAAAGTTATGATAGTAACCTGACAGGCATGTTTTTTTAGTCCTGCAATTTCTAATCTGCTTCATATCGTTACCATGGGGATTTCCTTCATTAAATAGAAGAGTTTGCATCCAGGTCTATTCAATTAGTAAGAAACGGCGGCCAAAGAATTATGGTCCCATTCAATATGGGACTCAAACATTTTCTACCAGTCTATTACCGATCATTTTCACAACAGTCAAAGAGACAAACACAACACAAACAACAAACTCCAAAAGCCCAACAGCATTTCAAGCAGTTTCCAGACTCACCTCCTGTTGAATCTAACCGTTTGTGTGTCTGTGGGCCTGATGAAAAAGGAGAAGAGGGAAAAGAGCCCTGTCACTGTGTCTGTGTGTGCTCGTCTGCTACCTGATCCACTGGAGTGTCGGAGAGAGAGAGAGAGAGAGAGACAGACCCACACACACACACACACACACACTCACTCAGCGCAGCGTAGAGGGGAGGGGGCAGAGAGAAAGAGAAAAGTGAAGTGGTGCCGCCATTCTCTGTCGCCCTGGAGACCAACGCTCTTTCAAAGAAATCGGCCAATGACAAACACCGGCAATTGTGTTGAGACAAAAAAGTCACATGATTGCAGAACTGCAGTTCCGCACAAAGAAAGAGAGGGAGAAAGAGAGCGAGAGAGAGAGAGACAGCAAGACAGAGCAACAGAAAGAAAGAAAGAAAGAAAGAAAGAAAGAAAGAGATGGTTAAATATAGAGAGAGAGATATAAAGATAGAGACTGAGTAAAAATAAAAGAGGGTAGGAGAAGTGGAGAGGGTGGAATGGAGGGGTGAGGACAGACCAGACCTTCTCCTGCTCCTGTCGTTCCCTCAAGCTGTGTCAAGACTCGGGGGGCCTTCGGCCTTTGGCCTTCCAACCCCCTCCTCTCAACCCCCCCCCGCCCACCCCCTTCCAATACCACCGACTGGGAGGGACCCTACTCTCCAGCCATGTGACTCAGATCTGGCCCACACTCAGAAACAGCTGAACTTCCACAATGCAGAAGTCTGCAGCCGACATGCATCTCACCTCGTTCACACAGGTGTCAATTAAAACACTCCTTGGTAAAAGTGGTGTGTGCAGTCTGATCAAAACCAGGAAAAGAGTCAGGAACGACCGGTCTGCACTTCTGAAATGTATCCTGACTGGTAATGGAGAGGACAGGTTCAGGGTCTGGGAACTAACTAGCTTGTAACAGCTTTTAATTTAAGAGTTTTGATAAGAACACCAGTTTTTAAATGCAGAAGTAAGCAGGCTATACTACTGTGACATTGTACAACTGTGTCATGGTATAACTATGTTTGGCAACTGACACAATAGACATTTAATCAAACAGAGAAATCCACGTTCTAAGTAACCCAGACCCTGTGATCACCAGGACCACACAATGAGGTATTGTGTCAGTGCGCACTCTGTCAATATTTTGTTCAAAAAGAGACACAAAGAATTGGCCTAGCGAATAGATAAACCCCAAGTTCAGCTGATGTGAGGACACAGAACAGAAGAAGGCTAATGTGCGTTATTGGGGCTTTTAATCAAAGGATATCATGATAGTCCAGGAGAAGGGTAAAAACATGCCAAAGCAGAACGACAATGTGCAAGGTTCCGAAGGGGGAAGAAATTGATTTACAGGACTAACTGACGCAATTCAAACCTAATGAAGCAATGACTATTCATGAGTTCCAGCCACTGAGTTTACACAACAAACGTACTGAATGAGACGCTAATACCGTGCTACAAGGAAGCTCCTTAGTGACCATGATCAAAACTGACCAGTAACAGCAGTCTCATCGGGGTCATGTCAGTGATCACAATTATTGCAGAGTAACATACTATTATGTTGTGTGTGTGTGTGTGCATGAGAACAGGAAGAAATAGGGGAAGACAGAAAAAAAAAGAGAGAGAGAGAGAGAGAGAGAGAAAAAGAAAGAGAGAGAGAGAGAGAGAGAGAGAGAGAGAGAGAGAGAGAGAGAGAGAGAGAGAGAGAGAGAGAGAGAGAGAAAAAAAATAGACAAACAGAGAAGTGCCATCTCCATCTGGCGCACAACAAATATTTTTGTTCTCCCACAAGCAGCTGGACAGATGACTCACTATGGAGAGATGTAATGGTGGAGGGATGTGAGAAAGAGAAAGGGGCCTGAACAGACAGTTTGATTCACATCCCACTGAAGTTCAAATTTTTTTGGCAGACTACGAATAATCGTATCGCCTTTTGACTATCAGTATCCCACAGCGCAATTTTGATTACCACCTGTTGTGGGGATTTCTGACTAATGATGTACTGTAGCTAGCCAAGCTAGGTTTAAATAATTCATATTCAAATAATCCAACCATAATCAAGCAATATCAAAATATGCTAGTGATGTAGCTAGACACTTGAAAGTTTTTCGAGGTTTAGGTTAGATGAAACGGTTGATACCAAGAAAGCCAGAAAGGTGCTACGTACTGTAGTGTAATGTGTGACTTACCAAGTCGTATGGGTCGTGCAGAACTTGAGCGCCAGCTAGCGAAAGTCACAATGGTGAATTCTGGTTTCAAAAGAGGGATAATAGACCTCACATTGGTATACCTGAAAGCATCTGTGTCCTTACATCTAGCAACTTGTGAACTCCCGATACCGACTGCACATTACTGTCGTATCACCCCCAGTCCCAGTCCATTCAGCATCAACAACACAGCACTGATTGACATCTTAAAGGGCTAGTGTCATGTGAGTTTTGCCGACATGTATCTAACGGCAGTCCTGATGTTGACAGACTTTCTTCAATATAGCAATTGGTTAAAAACAGTAGAACAGTTAAGGACTATGGTGATGCGAGACCGTTTTTGACAATTTGTCAAAAAGTGATTTTCTGCCTGTAATTAGTGTATTATGCCTAGCTCTATAAAAAAAAAATCTATACAGTTATCTTAAATCAGTTTTAAAGATGTATAAACCTTACACTTCAGTTATAGTTCAGATACGATATTTTGCTCAAGATAAAAGTTGATTGTTCAGTTCTCTAGGCTAACACTTTGCCTTTAAATATCCCTTGTCTTTTTCCTATCTACCGCCTCCGCTGCGTCGTCGCTCGTGGCAACAGTAAACACTGACTTCGAAAAAAACAACTCATGAACATATATTGAATTCCTCTTTCTTTTTGCACACTGTCCCCAAAAATTATACCGTATTTGCACTACATACATAGCTATATATACATATTTTATCTATCACCGAGTATTCAACAATGATATCTGCTTCTAAGCCTTCTGAGCCGGCAGAATGGGTTGCAAGGAAGGAACACACCTCGTGATATTCTGTGCATCTATCTGTAAAATCTCCTCCAAAACATTAACTTCTAGAGTTGAATACCCTCTAAGGAATGGAATGTTCCTCCCTGTTGGATTCCTTCCTTGCCCAAGCCTTATGATGGGCCTGTTTGGACTGGATCTCCACCACCACATACAACCTGCTAAAATGTGATGTTTTTTAGAAACAGTCACTTAACTCAGGTAAGAACAGCTTCCCTCAAAATGATGTGTAAATTGCACAGCTTAGTGACAATGCCTGGTGTGTTCTTATTAATCATCTTGTCAGGGATGGTAGGATGTGGTCTGACTCATGGCTGTCAAATGTCCACTTCTTCCTGCCATCTTCTGAGGGCTGTAACCCATAGATATATATAAACATACAACCTTTATATATATCTATGCTGTAGCCTAACTGGCGAGAGCGTACCTTCTCATTTGTCTATCTCTCTCTCAGTACCAGAGAACTGTTTGAACAGGTCATGCATTCTTCATTGGTCTTTCAATAACCTACTCTTGATCCTTTTCTTTGGTGTCCTGCTGACATCTATTTTCCAATTTCCACTTGTCTGTTGAATTGTTACCAATGGTACTGTGCCACTATCAAGTGGAACATCCTTGATGAAGCAAACTTGTTGACAAAATTAACCTTTTCTAAAATTCCTATACATCTCTTGGGAAATTATGCCACAAGGATAAGCGTAAGAGGGGCGGAAATATTAACTGGCTTTTTAATTTGATTAAAGCCTGTTTCAATTATCTTGTCTTTTTTTCGTACCTCATAAATAATAAATACACTGATGGGTGACTTTCAACTTCCATACATCTTGGGGCATGATAAATTGATTTTAAGAGAAAAACTCAAACTACAGTGTGTTGAGTCCTTTTGTAGGTACTAACTCAATCAAGTTATAGGAATGTGTGTGTGATTTACTTGGCGTAAGTCTCTATGCTAAATCCCAGTGTAGAGAATCTACCTCAGCCTGACTTCGCCAGAACAAATAAAACACAAGCTCACAGATGTGACTGTTTCCCAGGCAATATATATACCTCACTCTCTAATTTACTATCTATTTGACGCCAATAAACAGTCAACAGGTGGACGCATCATCACCCAGCAGCATGTGATCTACTGCAGGTTCAAGTACAGGTGGGTGATGGAAAAATGGCTACACAGCCATAACACTTATAAGGTTATTCAGGCAAGTCAAACTAACAGCCTCCTCGTGTCGTGGAAGAACATTCCAGACCTCCCTTATCATGGGTACACACAAGACCCTGTATTTGTAGTTTTATGTTCCCGGTTGATAGTTGAATAGAAAGGGGCAGACATGGAATGCAATGGAGTTCATGCTTGTTCACGCAGGTTGTGTGTGTGTTTCTTTGGAGCAGCTCTCCACATCAACAAAAGCTTCCAGAAAGGAAATCTGTAAAATGGAAAAAAGGAGAGGTTCATGGAAGCGATACAGTAACAGTGTACATTCGTTCCTGTACGGTCCGCTTACGCAGGATTGGGCTTGTTCAAATATGCCAACGACACAGAGTTTGTTCACCTGCAGGCAACGTGGAATCCCAGATATGGAGCTGAATGCCACCTCTCTACAGCTCCCGTCAAAATAAACACTCCTCTTTCTCCCTCGCTGCACCCTTAGGGGCTTATCTCGGAAACTGAACATACCATATCTGGTTCACCTTTCTTTGCTAGCTTTCTAAGAAACCTGACCAGGGCCAAGTCAGATAACCTACAATAATACTGCATGCAGAAACCACACCATCATATATTTAAACTAATGGGAAATGTATCTGTCCTGACCGTGTATTTATCATTAATGCGCTAGAATCTAGCTTACTAACATGTTGTGTTTGTGGGATATGGTCATCTAGCCGCTAGATTTAATGCGTTAAAAACATAGAAAAGAATATGGCACCGCCTAGTGGTGAAGCACTTCATCTTTCTCTTCAAATGACACCTGTAAAGAATACAGTGAAGTAGAAGATCAATATTTTATATTTATTTAAGGTAGCATCTGAGTGAATAAAAAAAACGTCACAATTTCATCCCAAAAACACAGTCGCATCTGAGCAAATAAGCAATATAAAAAAATATCTCAATGTTCAACATTCAGCTATAAACACCTGGAAAACACAGCTGTTCTCGTGTAATGACGCTCACCGGAGGTGTCAGAGTATGCGAGTTCCTAGTAGAGGTGTGAGAGAGAGCAGAAAGATACAGCGAGTCACCCCAGTGAACAGTTTATGAAACCACCGAGACGGTAATGGGTCACTCATATGGCATACACCCTCCACAGATTCTCATATTGACAGTAGGGTTTCGGTCCACTGGGGGAACACAGTGACAGCTCTGTTGTAAGGTTAGGGTCAGTGCCCCTGCTGACCACTCTTCCCACCACACACCTCAGCATGTGGGCTCAGTCTAGGTGAGAGCTCCCTCTGCTGGGCTGGAGAGCGGGGCGCGGCGGAGGTTTCTGCAGGGCCGCTCTGGCCGTGTGAGGACGCGCCGCGGCCAGCCTCTCCGGAGGCCTGCGGGGCATGATGATTGGTCGATGCCCGTTGACAGACGTCCCGGTGGGCACACCTGCCTCTCTCCTGCAAGGAAGGAGAAGCTCAAAATCAGGTCAATCAACATCTCATCAGCCGACATGAGCTGTACGCTAAATCACAGAGAAATCAGTAAGATGCATTTCACTGAGTCGTCTTTAAAGGACAATGATGCAGATTGAATTGTACCCACAATTTGGGATTTGTTAGTCGATCGGCGCACCAAGAGCAAGACCCTACCATGGTTCCCTGAGGCCAGAGCCCAGGGGGCTGGAGGCTGGCCGGTGGGGGAGGTGTGCTGTCTGGGGCCGCTGAGGGGCTCTGGGCCTCATCCCCTCCTGGAGCCTCTGGAGTTCCCCCAGGTCGGCTCTGCCGAGCCCTGCCTCTGCAGCCGCCCCGACAGGCCTGACCCCAGCCTGGCTCAGCCTCAGCCTGCGAGCTCGGATCCCCGACAGCCTTTGTCCAGAAGGGGAGGCTGTGGAGCTGAGAGGAGGAGAGGGTGATGGAGTGGAGTCCGGGGACATGGTCAGTCTGGCCACCTCAGGAGATATGGCCTCTCCCTGTAACAGGTCTATTTAGAGGGAAAATCAAACACATATTTAGATGATGTTCAAACGGCACTGTGCTACACTGTGACTCAGTGGATTCAGTCTTTTAATATGTCGAGTTATGGAACTCACCTGGAGAGGGAGACTGGAATAAGGAGTCTGGCGAGGCAGAGTTTGCCCCGAGTCTTCCTCTGTTTCCCTCCATCTCTTTCCCCTCTTCCTCTTCAAGGCCGAGGGTAATGCTGAGGCTGTCCTCTTCATCCTCGTCATCTTCACTGAGGAAGGTGTTTGCCTGGGGAAAACCCTCCTTCTCCATGGCCAAAAGACGTCTGCAATATACAGGAACACATGTAGTCATTTAGCAGATGCTCTTATCCAGTACAGGGACATTCTCCCCGTCCCCCTGCCCGTCCTTGGGCAAGTGCCCAGGGATCGAACCGGCAACCTTCTGATTACAAGCCCGATTCCCTAACCGCTCAGCCACCTGCCTCCCACAACAGTCTCTTCCTCCCTCTCTCTCCCCCTCTGTCTCTCTCACTCTCTCTCTGTCTCTCTCTCTGTCTCTCTCTCTCTGTCTCTCTGTCTCTGTGTGTGTGTCTCTCTCTCATCCAGAATGGACAGTGATGGGTGAGGGGGTCAGTACTTGTTATGATGCTCCCTCCAGGCCCGCAGCTCCGAGAACACATCACAGCGCTCGCGCCCGTCCGTCTCCTCAAGGTCATACGTGTGCTCGGGAACATGGAGGGGGGGGCGCAGCGGGCAGACGCGGGGGGGGCCGTCTGCTGAAGCGACACCCCGAGGAAAACGAGGGGCGGGGGGAGGTCAGCAGAGAGGGGGGGGGGGGGGGCGAGAGAGATAAGAGAGAGAGATAGAGGACGGAAACGGAGAGAAGGAGGGGAGAGAGACACAGCCGTTGAGCGGAGCTGACAGGATGACAGATCGCCAGCGTCTGACAAGGGGCAAGCCCGTCTGTCACGTCACCTCTGCCACAGCAGTAGGGGCCCGCTAAGCCCGCCCGCTGTCCTCACCACCATAATGATCTCCTTCTGTTCATTCTGACATCGCATTACAGAGACAAGCAGGCCACGCTAGGGTGGCCATAATGGCCTGTCAGAGTCCATAAATACTCCAGATCTGTCTGCCCTGTCACACTCAAACTGCCTTCCCCTGGGCGGGGGAGGGGGGGCATGGGGGGGGGTCACTGCTGCAGACCACAACAAGCATGGATTCATTGACGACACGTTTCCCAGTGAACGCGACAACGTCGTGCCTTGGGGCTTTGGAGGGTTTCCTCGTACGCTCGAACATACCTTCATCTTCTGGCGCCGTGCGCGGAGAGCCTGCACTGGGTTCCCACAGAAGAGGATCTTGCCCGCACCTACACACAGATGACGGCAGGTCAATTCAAATAGTTCACTCGTGGACTCGTAGCTCCACAGTGTTTCTTTTCGGGTTCAGGTTCCAATGTGTTCTCTAGGTGGCACTGTTGAGTAGGTATAGGTGAAGTAAACGTGCGCTTCGCTCGATGAATTCCCTTCATATAGCAGACGATCAAATTTATTTGTATAGCCCTTTTTACACGCAAGCATGTCACAGAGGGCTTCACACACGATGGCTGAGCCAGGGCAGGCTCCAATGAGGTCCAAGGACAGACTCTGGGACATTCAAATATTTGAATCTGGGCAATATTTCAATCAATAATTGTGTTTTTTCTTTTTTCTTACGGCGAGTACCTCATATGTAGTTCCGTCCTTGCTCACCGTGTGTCAGGATGCTGGCGTCTGGGTCCACTGCTGCTGGTTCCGACTCAGCAGAACCGGGTCTGGAGCCCTGAGGGGAGAGGATGGTGCGGCTGGCCCCAGCGGCCGAAGGGGGTCTGGACCCGGCTGAGGAGTGGGGCCTGGAGCTCCCTGGTCGACTAGCAGGCCGGGAGCCGGAGAGGCTTGAGCCAGGACGCTGGCCAGAGCTGGGTCTGGCCCACACACTGGCTGCCCTCTCCTCTGTCAGGAGAGAAGAAGAACAACACTAAGATCTGAAACGAAACGTGAACACAGTTGCATAGCTCGGGAAAACCCACAGTGGTACAGATGCAGCCACACACGTGTGCACGCACACACGCACGCACCCGTTGCGGTCTCCGAGGGGATGTTGCTGGGTTCTTTGATGGACTGTCTGAGCAGAGCCCAGTCTTCCTCCATGGAGCTGCTGTTGGAGCCGCGCTCCACCTCCTGCTCCGCCCACACATCGTCTAGGAAACGCAGCTGAGGGACCAGCTCTCTTACGGCCGAGCGGTAGCAGTACCCGGTCTAGTTGCAGGGAAGAGGGTAGGAGAAACATAACAGACGATCAGGGCACGGAGTACTGTGGAATTGCAGATCATCAAGCGACAGGCCGTCCTTCCTGGTTGTGTTGCCTTGAGAGGAACACATAAGCCTAGGCGCGTGTGTCTGGACTTGCGCCATGTCCTGACCCGGTCAATGTGACCTGGGATCTGGCCCCGCGGGGGGATTTCACAAGTGAGAGAGATGGGTCAAAGGTCGACCTATATTATCACAGTCCCCTTACACCAACCATAGAGAGATCGGTAGAATCGCTTAGTCAGTTAGTTTAACAATTATCCTGCTAAGGAAGCCAAGGGAGGCCAAAAACAAGGGCTGGGTGTGCCAAGATGTCAGCGTTAATGCAGGCTATATGCACTTTGTACTCGGCTCTGGTCTTTTATCAGTAGGGAGACAACAGAAGGGGGGGAGGGAGAGGGGGGGGTAGTAGAAGAGAGAGGGATAGGGAACAAATAGAGAGCAGTAGAGAGAAAGAGGGAGATGGCATTAGAGCGAGAACAAGCAGTAGAGAGAGCGAGAAACAGTCGTACACAGAGAACAGCCAGTAGAAGCACTGGGCTGCTGAGTGATCCAATCAGAGCTGTACTCGCCCCCTTCACCAAACCACAGAGACTGAGAAGAGGGAGGAAGAGGAAGAGAGGGTTGAAAGGAAGAACGATAAGAAAAGGGGGGAAGAAGCCTGAGCCGAAAGAGAACGAGAGCGAGAGGGGCGGAGATAGTGAGTGAGAAAGTGAGAAAACGATAAGGCGAGGGGGAAGAGAGAGACGGCGATAGCGAAGGACAACAACAGATAAAGACAGAGGGAACCCAAAAAAATACTGTTTATAAAGGGATGCTAGTTTGGACAGAGGAGAAAGCAATAACCACCTTCCATAGAAAGAGCCGAATGCATATTCTGATGAGCATCTTTCCCTCATTTGCCCCAGTTTTCTACTTCCTGCTGCTTGGCGAACACCACCATACTCACTCTGCCCCAGAAGCCACTTGCAGCTTCCTAAGGCACCAGACATGGAAACAAACAGGAAGCATATATACACCACACTCCAACCCATCCATCCACGCTTGAAGCTGTAGCGCTACATCGCAGCATGGTAGCGACAGAGCGAACATGCTAAAGAACAAAAGACAGGGTGTAAGGTGTTTGGCCGTGTCCCCGTGCCCTGTACTGACGGATCCAGACCTCCTTGGCAGAAACATGGGATACCACAGGGCCCTTTCATGTCTCCAAACAGAGTAATTGCATTTGGGCTATTATCTGCAGGACCCATGAGGGAGGCATGGGGGACAGCCATGGCTCACAGCCTGAACACAGCAGGCTAGGGCCTGCAAACACAGGAGAGGCTGGCTAATCTCATCCCACAGACTCCAATCCTTCCACACACACACACACACACACACCAAATGACACAGCGGCAAAACATTCACACAAACACTTCCACATGCACACACAAAATCTTGGTCCCAAATAGCCAATTGAACAGCATGATCATGGATAGCATAATTGGCTAGCGGCTACCAGCGGATCACTGGCATCAGACTACTGCTTACTGGGATGATTGTTGTTGATAACATTACCTTAGGCCTATTTTATGCAATCAGTTTGAGTTGAATTTGAATAACGCAGCGTTATCAGACGTGTGTTAGTTGTAGAGGTGCAGTCGGCTTAGGTCTAGGGAGAAGGGAGGGAGAGAGTAAATGACAACCTGTCGCGTACCTGGCTGGCGTTGGGGTGCGGGCACACGCACACAGGGTTCCCCTCCAGGGTGAGGGTGCGTAGCTCGCTGCACAGGCCCAGGTACTGAACTTGCACTAGGTCATCCACATCGTTCCCCTCCAGGTCCAACAGCTGGAGGTGCTCCAGCATACTGACCTGGCTCAGGTCGGATATACTGTTGTAAGCCACATACAGCTCCTGAACCAGGGAGACAGGGAGAAGACACACACACACACACACCCATGATTCAAAGCAGAGCTATGAGATAAGAAATTGATGAATGATTCGAGTTGTATTGATTACTGAAACAGTCCTTTTCTAAACTTTGGGGCGTCTACATGTTTCTAATAAAGTGTCTTCTATTAGATGTTGGGGTAAGTGGTTGCCCCTGTCTATGTACCTTCAGAGAGGTGAAGGAAGGGATACCATCCAGGTCGACCAGACAGCAGCGAGACATCCACAGCACCTGCAGGTGGGCCAGGGTGGTGCCCAGGTCCCTGAGCACACACACACAAACGCGGGGTGTGTCAGAGAGGGTGACAAAGACAAATCACGAAATATAATGCTCCAGCTGGAGCCCTTCCCTTCCTCAACCTCTGGTCTCGTCTCCCCTCAAGAACTGGCCTCTGCCTTGGTCCTAGGCCTGTCTATCCCTGACGAGGCCTCCTCAACTATCCAACCCTCCTTTTGCAGCTATCTCCTCTCTGACCCCAGCCCTCCCCAGCACTCTCAGTCTTCCTTAGGCAGCCCCCACAGCCCAGGACAGGAAATGCTATCAGGGGCTGTGCATGTCCGGCCAGGCCTTGGCTGGTGCTCTCAGGGCGGGTCAGGCAGTTCTATGTCTCCCATTCTGCTCCTCTCTGATCCCTGGCTCCCTCCAGGCATACATAGAGCTCCTCTCTTCCCCTCCGCTGCACTCTTCCACCTGTGCTGCTCTCAAAAGCCCCTGCCGGCTCGTATAACTCCACAGAAGAAGCTGCATATTGTTTCAGCGGCAAACCATCTGTGAGGGAGTCTTTGTGCGTGCAAAGTCCAAAACGTCCTGCCCTTCTTCTTTTTTTATTGTTCTGTGCCCATACTCAATGTGCCAAAATGCTGCTATATTTTTGTTTTTGCTGTCATTATAACAGGAAGATGACTCAAAGGCAGCAGACAAGCTGACCAAATGATTAGCTATATATAGCTAATAATTTAGCTAGATTTGTACCTGGGATATACAGCTAAATTGCTGTACGTACTGACACAGCTGTAACAGCAATCAGCACAAAATATGAGACTTGACAGAGACACTGTGAGTCTTCCAAATCAGTTTGGTCAGAGAACCTGTCTGTCTGATTTACTGCCTGTTTCATCCTCCCCACAGATGCTCTGGACAAGCTGCTCCCCTCGGCTCGGATGTCACAGGTCCCTGCTGGCCCAGGTGGATCCAGAGCCTTGCACCTGCAGGCCAACAGCCCCGTTTCCAACCCTACCCGCAGGATTACAGGACAGCCGAGACCCCTGTGACCACCAGGGACCTAGCCTCTTTCCAGCCCAGCCCTGACATACATCCCAGGCCCCTGCTACATGACGACTCACAATGTGGAGTGTGACAGGGGCCTTGAGGGCATCTGGTTCCAATTACAGTGCCATTTTCAAAAAATAACACACACACATACCCAAATACACACAAACAAAAGTGGAGCACCATCTAGGTCCAGTTTAGACATCCTTCAACACTAACATGTCTACCTGGCTGTTTCCTTATGTGGGTGTATGAGATGAGGAGGGGTGTGTATATAATCCTTGGTGTCTGGTCAGGCTTGTGGTTGAACTGTTTCTGGATCCCCCCCCCCTCCTCCCTCAAATACACACACACTGTGTTTTCCTCACAGTATGGTGATCTTTCAAATGAGTTGTTTAACAGATTAAGAAAGGGAGACATCTGAAAAATAGGAAGACCAGAGTGGGACTTTCCACTTACCTGACTGACGTTATCATACTGTTGTTCATTTTCAACTGTAGCAGCCTGGGCAAGTATGCACCTGTCGGATGAGGACGGGAAGATAGAGACAGTGACGTTACTGGCTGATTAGGGTGACTTGGTTTAATACCCGCTGGCTCTCTTCCAGCTCCAGAACTTCATCAGATCTTTCAATCTGAGCGTGTCCTGCTATCCAGTCAAAGGGATTCACTCCTGACCTGGCTTCTTCCGTCATGTTCTTGCGCAAGAATGTTGTCTGATTGAAAATATGTACGAGTAGGTGTGGTTTTCCTGTCCTTATCTGCTCAATCAGAACTGGTGTTGTGGTACAGGCTGGAGGGAGAATCCAACCTGCCAACTTTGTGTGAGTCACAGACCCCCTTTCTGTTTGACCGTTATCTGTCATTCACCAAAGTCTTTGTGCATTGAAACTGTGGCCACCTATATCTTGTTGCGTCATTACACTCAAAACAAGTATTTAACAATAGGAGGGCTGTGATCGTTGTACATTTTGATATCGTATACAAAAAATCACCTCTATGACTGGAGAGAGTACATTTACAGTGAGACATTAAAGAGATTGGGTATAGCTCAACAGTACATTTCACTGCAGATCAGGGGACCCAGGTTCAAATCTCCCCTGTATGTCGCTTTGGATAAAAGCTTTTGCTTAATGCAGGCATGACATCAGATTACACAGTATAATTACAACCACGATGATATGGTATGTTTCTGTGGAAACACTGTAAATGCTACACTGCAGACTCTTACCAAAGTTACCCAGAGTGTTTTCCCGAGTATCCACACAGATCTCCAGGGAGCTGACCTGGGAGATGTCTTCGGTGCCGCTCAACAATTTCTGAGGGGAAGATCTGTCAGTTCAGAGGCTTATTCTGTCTTATTTCACTACAGTACAGGTCATTTGAGTTAGCCTACTGCTAATTTGAATGTCTGCTTCGGGCTGCAACTAAGACTAGTGTGCTGTCTGACAATAGTTCCTGGTTAACCAGGTGTAGTGTTCAGTCTCTCAGTAGACTGAATTCCCCTTTGCACAGATCTATTCAACTAAAAAGGCTACTAGTATTCTCACCAAGCAACTACACAGTGATTTATACTGGTCAACCACATTTCAAGACTCATTTAATTAAATTACAAGACCAATAGGCAGTAACTTCCAGGTAACTTCTTGAAAAGGGAATACAGAAAATTCAACTGCTTGAATTGGACAGATATGGGTTATGCTTCAGTCTCAAGTTGCTTTGTTGCTACTTGCAACAAAAAACAATCAAACGGCACTGGCTTCTGACCAACTGGATGTGTATGAATGATACATAAGGGCTATGGATGTCTGATCTTCTCTCTTTTATGTCATGCTAATGGCTGTGTGGAGCTTGCCATTCCTCAACCCCTTGCCCCGCTGACAGGTTTATAGATATCCCTCCATATGTCCACTCAGTAAATCAAGGTCATGGAACGTGATAATGGCTGTAGAATACAGTGTCACCCAGGAGGCAGTGTTCACACGTGGACTTGTGTCTGCTGCCTCAAGCACTCTCTTCCAGTAACAGTCTGTACAGGCTGTTACAGTACATCACAGTCCTCACGTAGGATGACCAAGATCTCATAGGAAAACACACATCAACTGAAGAAATATCCTAGTACAAGTGGAATAACTTCAAAAACAATTGACCACTTGGGATCTAACCAGCTTTGTTGGGGAGAGATAGAGTTCCACCAGCATGTCAGAGTCCTCAAAGACAGCAGGGGTTGGGTTCAATTGGCCTGACCCGCTCATTTCTGTGACCAGAACCCGGGCTGTGCCAGGTTGTACTAGGACCATAGAGTCTTGGATGCAGCTCATCTCTCACTGGAATCTGAGAGAAAGTTGGCCTAATTAGTTATTGGAAAAAAGCAAACATTAGGCTTGCTTCAAACGTGAATTTTTGCTTAAATGAAATACATTGTGAAAACATTCTATGTTGAGCTAGCTTGTCAGTCAGCAAGGCCACCTGACAGGTTGTGCATAAGAGCTTAATTATGACCACTTTCATTATTTGTTTTATTATAATCAAAACTATGCCACTCACTACTGACTGCGACATAATAACTTACGGCTTACCTTTCATTCGACAATTTCTTAGATTAGGGAGCACATTTTCCAGACAGAAATGCACTTCAGGGCACAGACATGTTTTGTTGGCAACGGCATTTAACTTCCTGGATACGATGATGTCGGCAGAAGTGTGCTTCATGGGATATGTAGTTCTGGTATGTAGTACTGTTTTTTTTTTTCATGACCATCATATTTAGTGGATACCATGGTGAGCATAATTGTTTGTATTTTATAAATTAAAACAGTTTAAGCCTATGTGTAAACCTAAGGAACGTTTAGGCTAATCATGCAGGTGAAGTAAATGTGCCAATTGAGGCAAAACTGATCAAAGCTAACGTTTTAAATGTAAAATGACTAGAGCCACGCTAATATTACATTCCAATGACTGCCCTGCCTACAACAACCCTTCGTAAAGCATGCCCACTATGAACACAAGTCAGGACCAAATCTCTTGGTCAGAACATGCATGGACTGCCCCTCGCTGGGGCGGTTCACAGTACACTAGCTAGCTAATAGCTATCTGGGCGTGGGCTCAACAACAGCTATTCATTCTCTTCTCTCCCTTTGCAAAGCACATTGTCCGCCGTGAGCCGACTCCACACACAGCTTCGAATACATGCTCAGACACTTTTGCTGAAAAGTAACTATTTTGTGAGATAATAGTTTACGCTTTGAGTTTATAAACTGTAAGGGACAGTAAGGAACCGCCGGGAAAGATAAATAGGATATCTGTTGAACTGCACGGACTCAGATCAAGTCGCTCTTTAACATTGGAGCTCTGCTTGTTGTAAGTATGCCGTACATTCCAGTTTTTTTTAAATACAATTTATACGAATAATTTGTACATGTTTGTAGAGTTCATGTTTACTACCGGAAAGAGGGTCTGTAAATCAGTTTATTCCAAGTTGCATATCTGTCACAGTCAACAACATTTTGTTGGATTTGTTATGATATTGTCGGCATCGATTCATTGTGGCTATGCCCAAAACGGTTCATTGGTCTCATGATGTGAGAGCGACTGGGATTTGTATCCACGACAAGGCATGGATGAACTATAATTAATGCTAGGCTAATTTCTGGAAATAAGACATTTCAGCTAAGCTATGAGGCGATGAAGCCCATGATAGCAGGCGGCAAAAAAAAACTTCACGGTATGGAAATTCATTTGTTTAGCCAGGCCTGGAAATTAAACCGTATTATTGGCATATTTGTTTTAGTGGCCTAGTACCCCAAACCGTTTTCAGGGTATGATATTGAAACGAGTTTGTAAAGGGCTAGAAGCACTGTGTCAGTTCATCAGTTCCAGCGGTGTAGTGGCTGAAGGGAGACCATAGACAAGGGTGACGCCCCGTAGCACTGCGGAAGTTGCATTCCATTACTAGGCGTTTGATTTAAAGCACGATTTAACGCCGACGCACTATGGAGTTTGCTTTTGAGACCATCTTCCCAATTCGAGTCAAATGACTCCATATATGTCAGTGCATGGGCAACTGTCAGGTCAAACATGATAATTCAAGAAATGATGAACACCGCCGACTTTTCTGAAGATCAGTGGACGTAGTTTGTCACCAGTCCGATTTTTGCATCGGTCTCCGGTCGTAATTTTGCTGGCCAGGTGGCCGGAGTATATCTCCGAGTCACCAGTCCGATTTTTGCATTGGTCGTCGGTCGTAATTTTGCTGGCCAGGTGGCCGGAGTATATCTCCGACTGACAGGTCAACTCCTTTTCATCTCTCTGCCCGCCCCATCACCTGAGCCTGTATTTGTACACCAACCTTAAAGGCTGACCCAGTGTGACAAAGGTCAGGAGCTACTTTGAGACCCTTCAATCTACAAAGCGAGTGACTGTTGAAGCTCAGTTTAAATCCCCTTTACCACTAAACACAAAAAAAGGCCTATTTTGAAACTCACCACAACACTGTTGTTCTTCCTGGTTTACCAACCGATTGTATGATATGGTTTACATGCTGATGAGTACTGCTAGCCACTCTTGATCCTTGTTTAGGACTCTTAGTTCTGTGGTGGCTTTTTGTGCTCCTGGTCCTGCCTTATACAGTAGCCTCTTTTCTTGGTAGAGGCTTGATAAATCTATTTAGCCACCAGCTTGCTTTCAAAGCAAAAGTATTTGACTGTAACTTCACAAATTCTAAGCTGTGTTGAGCCTGTGCTAAACTGTGTTTCTGCTGCAGAGATTAGTAAACCCTTGGTTTCCCCAAGCCACTGTGTTTGTATGTACATCAAAACAGGGTGTACACTGAAGCCGAGAGACATCTGTGTGCAGGAGGAGATTTGCCGTGAGGCCAAAGGAAGCTGGTCTCTCGGGGGTATTTACCTGTCATCTTGTGAAATGGATGATTTTTTTGACTCTGAACTGTGTTGATGCGGTGCCAAACTGCGATTCAGTCAGTAGGATTCAGATTTGGGGTTTGTGTCAACAGTTAAGATGTCTTTTATAGGGGATGAAGTCATAGGCATTTGTGGGGGGTGGGGGGGGGGGGTAAAGGCTCCAGGAGGGTCTGAGTCTCTGTGTTCGATTGTGATACCTCCCCAGAGAGTCTCCCCTTACCATCATTGCCCCCATTAAAAATCTATTATCCCTGCAGTGGGCTTGTGGCTCTGCCAATATGGATCCTTTAACCAATCAAGCACTCTAATGGAGCGGTGGATGTAGCTGTACGAAGTAGGAGTCCCCCATCTTGTGTTTACCGTCCCTGACATTTAGCATTTTGGGATTGTTTCTTTGTCCTCCGTGCTGGAAGTCATCTGGGCTATATACTGAGCTGTGATCTTCTGACGGGTTGGAGTCTGTCGCCTACCCCGTCACACTCACCTCCCCAGACCATCTCAGGAATCCTGTGGTTGAACAGCTACACAGTGGCTTGTCATTTTCAAGTCAGCAAAACAATTTGGGGGGGATTTAAACCCAGTGAGTTTGGAGGTCTTTGGACTTGTTTCAATCCAACCCCCCCCCCCCCCCCCCCCCCCCTCTCCGCATGCCCTTGGCGTACGGAAAGAAAGAGGCTCCTTCCTCCCTCCCTCTCCCTCCTTCGCTCATGCGCTAGCTCCCCTGCCCGCTCCCTCAGTAAGCTGTCATGTAAGATTATCCTCCCGGTCCAGGCGGGCCTCTAGGGTTTCAAAACGAACTGTTAATTTCCCAGGCTGGAGGTGGCAGGCTGGGCTATATATAACTCCATGCATAGACATGCACAGATCCTTAAGCAAAAGGGCGCAGCCATAGAGAGATTTTGTGGAGACCGAACCACAAGACTCCAGGAAGCCATGGCACATGGGGGGGTGGGATGGTGTCCCGGTCGAGTCCACATATGGGTAACCAGTCGAGGCACCTGACTGGTTGGGAGTCAGTGCCCTGACTCCACTGTCTGTGGACAGAATTTCAGTGTGGTGGAGGGCTGGAGGCTTTAGAAGTGTATTCTGGCTTGACCCTGCCAGTACAAGGCATACACCAACCCACTGGGTCTGTGTGAGTACGGAGGGAGCTATCAAGCAGAGGGGCTGTTAGACGTGCGGGTGTACATTAGTGGCAATGTGTGTGTGTGTGTTTACTGTCTGTGTGTGTGTGTCTGCAGAACAGTGCTGTAAGGCGTGTGTGTGGGGCTACTTTAGGGGCTAATTAAGACTCTAGTGGAGGTCCAACGTGGCTTGGCACTAATGACTGTACCATTCAGAGTCAGACCGGGAGGAGAGGGTAAGGCAGGTGTGTGGCACAGCCATAGAGAGAGAGACCTGATGTGTTTGGGTGTGAGTTGCATGTAGAGAGAGAGAGAGAGAGCTGCGCACAGGGAGAGGGAGGAGTGTAAGGAGACACAAAGAGACGTGTAAGCAGAGAGAGAGAGAGTAAGGGTGTAAGGAGACAGGTTAGTCACCAGAGTCTAGTCCCCAGGAGGCCTTGTCCTACCCAGAACTGTAGACAAACACCAGCAGCAGGACTGATCCCCCCCTGACAACAAGTCAAGCCAGCAGGGCCCAGTCAAACATCTCCATATGCAGGCTCGGATTACGCACCAGCCCCTGACATGGCCCAGTCTGCCAGCCACCAGGCTGCGGAGAAGACATGGTATCCATCGCATCCCGTTAGGACACGGTGGTGGGATGCTTCGTGTGTCCGCGTGTGTCATGAGGTGGGCCCAATCCATCCCTGTCTCTGTACTGCTATGAGGCTACGTCTGAGTCACTATGAGTGGCTCTCTCTACTGAGTCACCAGCCACTCTCAGCTGCAGATGGAGCATGGTCAGTCATCCTGCCAGCCTCGTATGAAAGACCGCCCTGTCCCGTCTCTACCCTCCCGGCCTCCCATTCCCCCCCCCCTTTCCATCCTCTGACTGATGGGGGGTCAGTGAGACAGAGGTGTGTAGTGGGTAAGGGCTGGGAAAGATAGCATCAGTGAAATGAGAGGTGTGTGTGTGGAGTGTTGAGCTGGATGGGGGGGGGGGGGATCACAAGGGAGGGAAAGCTGAGGAGAGGGGGGGGGGGATGCATAAAAAGCCCTTCACACTCTTCATCTCTGATTGGCTGGCTCATCCCGCCCTTCCTTTGCGGATCGGTCGCCCCCCCTGGAAGCGGTGTCATCCCATCCCTGTCCCAGAGCCGCATAGATTCCCCACGAATCTCCATCTTGGAAGTGTGCAGGAGTGACGCCTCAGACTGCCTGCAGAGTCCGGCCCTCTCTCCCGGCCAAGGCTCTCCCAGGCGACTGTTCGTACACTGTTGTCCTGCTCCTCTACTGCTGCTTATGTGCGTACTTGTGCGGGTTGTATTTGATGACGGGGTTAAGAGGGGCCTGCAGGTAACTCATTTATTTACAGTGAGGAGGAAGAAGGGACGAGTGTTTGCTCACGTGATTGACGGGTGATGCTGATTCACTTCCTGTTGGGTCAGGGTCTCGTAGCCGCCTGGCTGTTTTCACGAAGCCCTCCGAGACTGTTGGCTCTGCTGATGCTCTGGCCTGGCTGCAGTTACCTTTCCTGTTCGAACCTCCCAAGGAATTAACCAGCTGGTGATGGACATGGTGCTGGGCTGGTGCTTGACATGGTTCTGGGCTGGGCTGGCCTGGAGCTGGACATGGTTCTGGGTTGGACTGGGCTGGAGCTGGACATGGTTTTGGGCTGGTTCTGGGCTGGGCTGGACTGGACATGGTTTTGGGCTGGTTCTGGGCTGGAGCTGGACATGGTTCTGGGGTGGACTGGGCTGGAGCTGGACATGGTTCTGGGCTGTGCTGGGCATGGTGCTGGGCATGGTGCTGGGCATGGTGCTGGGCATGGTGCTGGGCTGGGCTGGAGCTGGACTGGAGCTGGACTGGGATGGTGTTGGATGTCATATGGTTCTGGTGTGAGGATGGTGTTTTTATCAGGGCATACTGCATCATCAGCAAGCTTGGAAAGTAGGCTTCTTGCATCAATCATTAACATCGGTGAACCCACAGTGGCAGAAGCCTCATCAAGTCTACACAACATCAGACACACACACACACACAGACACGCACACACACACTGGGTTCTATTAATACAACACCACACCCAGAGACGGATATAGGAGCGACTCTTGAGTGTTTCTGTTGCTTTGACTCCCAGTTTTAGCCTTGGACGTTTGCTCTCTGGGCTGATGTCACCCCTCACTGCGCTCTTCCAGCAACACTGGAGCTGTGTGTGGACAGTGATGTGTGTGTGTGTGTGTGTGGACAGTGTGTGTGGACAGTGTGTGTGTGTGTGGAGGGGGGGGGGGTCCATGTTGAGGCAGATGGGGTTCGGTGCTTGGCTGCTAGAACCAGACTTGTTCACATCCTGGAAATGAACTGATTTTCATCTGGTTACGTATGTGGTCCAGTCCCAATATCATTGGTGCATTGGCAGTGCTAGATGTAAGTGATGTGGGACCACAGGTTATAGGAAGACCCTTTATTTCTTGTGTGAGTAAAGTGATAAAATGAGGGTTTCGAAAACCCCTGATTTCTCTGTTGTGGAAATCACCTGGACTGTTTTTCTTCTTTTCCCACCAAACTATGTCAACAGTCGTTGACGTTGCAGGTCATTTTCTGCTGTATTGCGTCACCCTCACCCGGTAACCATAAAGTTTCATGCTGTTGCCAAGGAGCATCAGCAAAATGCCGTCATGCTGAACAGGCTGTCAGGACAAGGACAGGATGTTGCCCAACGTCTAGTCATTTTACGAACCGTTCAGTGTTCAGGCACTGTCATAAATGACCAGAAATATCAGTGAGTGATGTCATCCGGCTTGAGTTCTGGTGGAGTGTGTGTATGTGTCACTTTCCCACTGACTAGCTGAGTGGACCGTCAACACCCCTGCATGACCAGATAGCTGTCCTCAAGGTAGCCGCACAGTGACACGATTGCAGCCTGTAGCCAGGCACAGCCGCCTTCCACCTCTCTCTCTCCCCCCCTTCCCTCGCTCCCTTTCACCTACGTCCGTTCCGCCGTGGGCTGCTTTGAGGGTGGGGGCCGAGGGGGGGGGGGGGGGATCTGTCCGGCCGGCCGGCTGGCCTCTGGGCCTTCTGTAGCCATCGCACTCCATCACGCTGAAAAAAGGGGGCTGATCTCGTGAGGATGAGGTTGTATTTTCAAGGAGCAGTGACTGCGCCGGCACATATGCTTCTATTATGGTATGGATGTCAGTCCTGCTCTCTCTCCCCCCATGCCCAGCAACTTTTGTTTAATAAGACCCCTGATTTATGGGCTGGGCAGCCCCGTATAATAGCCAGGGCCTGTTAACCGGGCCTAACGACTCAGAGGGGGACTGCTATATGGCTACTCACACCTGGTTGTAATAAAACATATCTCCTTCTTTCTCGCTCAAGTCCCCCCTCCCCCCCTTTGGAGTCACCCCCATGGTAGGAGACCAGTGAAAGCCACTGCAGAAATCCCTCCAGTGGGCTGGTGTGTGCTCCTGTTCTGTATTCAGCTGCGATCAGCAGTCTGCATGTGGAGCAGGGCTGGAGCTCGCTGGCTCCGCGCGTTCAGTCCAGCCCAGCCCGGAGATGTTGAAGAAGCATTAGCGATGAAAGCTCTTCCCAGATGAGAAGCGAGCACTCTGCTAGGCACTGTCAGGCCTCCCCACCCGCTCTCCCCCACGTCACCTCTCATCACCATCTCTCTCTGTCTCTCTCTCTCGCTACCTCGCTCTCTCTCTCTCTCTCTCTCTCTCTCTCTAGCTACCTCGCTCTCTCTCGCTACCTCTCACTGGTGTTGAGCGGTTGAGGATTGGAACATCGAGTACCTTCAGCACATTTTTTACATTCCACTATGAGGGGTCTCAGCTTCAGCCCCCTCTACACACACACACACAATCACACACGGCCATTACCATGCATATATTTCACATCTTTGTTAATACTCTGCACATGCTCAACCCTTACACGTGCATACACCACAGTGCATGCACACCCAGTTGTGTCATTTTAGACCCTTCCTTCCAATGATCGATTCAATGAACATAATGAAATGCCCTAATGTTTTTTGCGATGTTATTAACCCCTCTTTCCCTCTCTCTCTGTCTCTCATTCATTCTCTCTCTCCACCTCTCCGTCTCTCCTCTCTCCCTCCTGCTCCACTTTCTTTCTCTCTCAACAGCAGTGAGGATGACGGAGTATAAACTGGTGGTCGTGGGCGCTGGAGGTGTGGGCAAGAGTGCTCTCACCATTCAGCTCATCCAGAACCACTTTGTGGACGAATACGACCCCACCATAGAGGTACAGTCCTCCATAGCTGTGTGGCATTTTCTGTTGCATGTGTCCAGAGCTCCTGTCCACATCTGCACCTAATCATTTAGTTATATGATGCAATGTGGAAGTTTCTCCGCAGAATGTGTGAAGGTCAGATCGAGGAACAATGCCCCCCCCCCCCCGTTTCAATGCTTACGCTCCTTTCCTATCAGTTTGCTATCAGTGGGAGAGGGAGAGAGAACAGGGGATGTTTGGCAAAATTGAACGGGGGAGCAAGTTTAAGAGAGCCTATTCTCTCCCTTTCCCTCTCTCTTCTCTTTCGCTCCCTCTCGTTCACCACGCCTGCTTGTGGTCAGACAATGTCCTTTTTGTGCGTGCGCATTCCTGGCCCCTGTGCTCTACCGCACAAAGGGCCAGCAGGCTTCTGTGTTTGTGTGGCTGCGGTCGGGAGGCTAAACATTAGCCCTGCTAGCTGCTAACCGTTTCGCTGCTCTTCTGGCTGTGGATTTGAAACCGTATCAGTCCCGCGCTGGCCGCAAAGTTTACGGCTAGCGACGGCCGGCGCCCTGCTCACACGACATTGCGTGTCTTCGGATCAGAACCACCGCTGTTCATCAGCCCCCGACCAAGACAAACGGCATGTTCAAATGCGCATCCCAACTTCCCAAGATGCTATCACCACATAGCAGGGGAACATCCCCGAGGCATATCCTCAAGCTATCTGAAGGCAACTCCACAGGGCTCTCGTCTGGGTGGTGCTCGTCACGTCTGTGCACTGGTGTTCTAACCACAGGAAGTCCCTCCCCCCATCCAGGACTCGTACAGGAAACAGGTGGTGATTGACGGCGAGACGTGCCTGCTGGACATCTTGGACACGGCGGGTCAGGAGGAGTACAGCGCCATGAGGGACCAGTACATGAGGACAGGGGAGGGCTTCCTCTGTGTCTTCGCCATCAACAACACCAAGTCCTTCGAAGACATCCACCAGTACAGGTATGTGTGTTGGTCAGGTTGGAAGTCTGTGGAACTGTTCTGTGGTTGGTGTGTGTGTGTAATTCTGGGGATTCTGGATGGAGACTGTGTGTGTGTGTCTGAGTTTGTTTTGAGAGTCCGAACAGGGGACTGGGAGTGTGCGTGTGCGTGCGCCAGCCCTCTGCAGCACCCGGGTGATGTCATGTCGTAGCATTTAACACGGCTAAAGAAAGCTTAGCCTTCCACTGGTGGGTTCCAGCAGGCTGCCAATGAAATCGATCCTGACTCGATTAGAGGAGAAGAGAGAGGGAGCTCTCCCAAGGACACGAGAGGGAGAGAGGGAGGACATCCAGATGGGGATGATGGGAACGATGATCTTTGTCTTTTGCCCCCTCTTGCTCTCGTTACATCGAACATAGGGTTAGAAACCTGCTCAACACGCACAGCAAGGTCCGCACCGGTCAAGAATAGCAGGTTATCGAATCCGAGAGCTCGTGTTACCGTATTTAGAGATTTGGTTGCTCACGCGACAGAGGCTGAGGTTGCAGTGCGCCCACAGATCCTCGGCACAGTAGAACCTACCTCTTGACCCTGGAGCAGAGTCCACGTGAGGACGGCCTCTTCCTGCTTCTTCTCATGCCTTCGTGGACGGTTATCTTTCCGCTTGGGTCAGGTTGGACAGGAGCTGGCTGGATCTGGTTCTCACACGAATCCCTGTCGTCCAAACCGGTCATGGCCATACACGCGTTTATCCCAAGCTGTCCCTGTTGAGCTCGGATGTGCAGCTTCTCGGTAACATCTCCCGCTCTCGTGAGGCAGAGTCTCTGTCAAACAGGTTGTGTTCCGTGGCTGTGATCACAGGTGTCACCCCCTGGCAGTCACGCTGCCATGCCGATCGAGGCTGGGAGAAGATGTCGGCTGCTGCGCTCCGGCGAGGAGAGGGACAGGGGGAGAGGTGGAGGGGACGGGGGGAGGAGGAGGAGGAGGAGGCATGAGCCGCAAGCCAGAAGTGATAGATTGATCTGACCCACTCCCCTCCGTCCTGGCTCAGGCTGGCTGCTGTGGTGATGAGGTAATGCTGTTTGCTGCCTAGCCTGCTGTCCACCTCCCTTCCCCCTCTCTTCCCCCCCCCCCCATCCCTCTCGTCTCCAGCAGTGCAGCACAGCAGTGCCAGGTTGCTCTTCAGGGTCCTAGAGAGCCCCACGTATCGGTCTCTGACCGTATGGCGGGAGTTCTTTTTAAAGAGAGAAGATTCTCCGTAAAGTGTACGATGTCCAACATTGATTAACAGGCCCACGGATGATCACTTATGAAGTCTGAGCTAATGTGTGTGTGTGTGTGTGTGTGTGTGTGTGTGTGTGTGCTCATGTGTTTTTCTCATACAGGGAACAGATCAAGCGTGTGAAGGACTCGGATGACGTGCCCATGGTGCTTGTGGGAAACAAGTGTGACCTGCCCGCGCGTACGGTGGACACAAGGCAAGCCCAGGAGCTGGCCCGCTCCTACGGCATTCCCTATATCGAGACCTCCGCCAAGACACGACAGGTACGCCGCCGCACACGCACCCACGAGCGCACACAATGTTCCATCTGACTTCCCACGCATTCAACTGAGTGTTCGCGCCGTGCCGACTTCGTCCTCGGTTTTGCCTTCCTTTCGACTCTTTATTTCTGATATACTTTTATGTCTGGTGCGCGCACACACACACACACAACAAAGCAGCCAGTGCGACTCAAAGCACTTGTGTTGCGTAACCGGGGAGGTGTCATAAGCGCACTGCCTGTGATGAGTCATGTTCAGGTTGCTTTGAGAGGCAGCTGGCAGCGTGAAAGGGTTCCCAGGGGTGAGTCACAGCAGCCCCTTATCTCCTGCTGTGACTCCAGTACCAGGCTAGGCCCAGACTCTCTCTCTCTCACATACACACACAGTACCAGGCCCAGTCTGAAAAAACTCTCTCTCACACTCACATCGAGGCCTTGGGATTCTCTCCGATCTGTTTCAGTTTTTTTGCTCTGCTTTGTGATTAGCTAGTCTGATGCAAGTTGTTTCCATGGCGATGCCAGGGCGCCTGTGAAATGTGCACACAGCTGTCATTTGTTGGAACGCTGTCATATCATGTGTCACTGAACTCTGTGGTATCCATAAAACACTGACCGCTATTGTCAATCCATAACATTTCTGATGTTCTACGTGGTTGCTGACTCTGCCTTCCACCCCCCCCCCCCCGTCTCACTGTCCCTGTTGCGCGCTCTCTCTCTCTCTTGCTCTGTATATCTCCCTCGCTTCTCCAACTGTCTCTCGCGCTCTCTCTGTCTCTCCCCTCTCGCTGTGTGTCCAGGGAGTGGAGGATGCCTTCTACACGCTGGTCAGAGAGATCAGACAGCACAAGCTGAGGAAGCTCAACCCCCCTGACGAGAGCGGCCAGGACTGTCTGAGCTGTCGCTGTGTGGTGTCGTGATGGAGGTATGTCAGTCACACACACACACCATTACACACACTCCACCTAAAATCTGGACTTTGAGAATCAACTTCTTTCCCTCCCTCCCTCCCAAATCCCTCCCTCCCTCCCAGCTCGGCTGCTGTGATTGAGGAGTGGACCTATGGCGCGCAGTGGCAGCATGGACTGAAGATTGACAAGGAAAGAGGAACCAACACAAACATAAGAACTTTTTAAGAGGACGGTCAAAGAGAAGCAACCACCTGGCTGACTTTTACCCATGGATACTGGGGAGAGGGGAGCTTTGCTCCCTGCCTGCCCAGCCTGGGCTGTGCAACTCTGGGGTGGGATAGGCTAAACGGCCCCCCTCTTTGGTTCCATGTCTGCCAGACCAACACCACTACTGACTCTGTATAATCCAGTGTGATCGTGCTTGGAAGCTCCATGAGGTCTTGCTAACTTATTGTTTAACAGTCTCAACACTGGTCTTAACTTGGGGGTGTGGGCAGTCACCAGCCCCCTCCCCCGCCCCCCCCCCCCCCCCCCAATATGAAAGTCTGCTTCTATCCCTTACCCCGCCATACCCCCTGGATGGACCGGACAATAGTTACCCCCACCAACCTCAAATCAACCACACATTACGTCTCCAAGGGGATGCCACCGTAACCTCATTATTCTGGGTAGACTACGGGGAAAGGGACAGAAAGCATCAAAAGATTGTATTGTTTTCACGATTTAGCCTAGCTGCAAAACTCTTTTTTGTTTTCCAATAATGAAATTGTGATTTGAAGGTTTTTGAGGGTGGTGATACTCAATGCTGTAGAGAGAAGGGATGTGTATTTAGTGGAACGGGTGGTTGCCAAGTTTCTTCAAGGCCCCGTTGCTGTTAGGAAGTCCTGGTTGTGGACGAAGTTATGGTTCAAACCGATGGACGGACTCATAGTCCTAGAATGCCCTTCCTTCTTCTTCACAGGCCTGCACATGTGTGTTAAGGATCTCCTTTGTGAAGTAATAATAGTAATGACGAGTGTAGGTTCTGGTGCAATAGGATTGTTACTGTTTGACTAGTTAAGGATTGGGAATAAACTATCTCTCATGGCTATTTATTTGCTTGTATTTCTTGGTTGGAAACATAGGGGGGCATGAGATGTATGGACTTGCTGTCTGTCGGCTCCAGGGAGGCTAGTGCCATCCGTGTGTGTGTTGGGGGGGGGGGGGGGGTAGTGCTCGTCTTTACTCTGATATCAGGACAGGCATGCTGAAACCTTGATTAACCTGTAGAACACGGTTCTTCAGGAACTTGAAACACTATATTTTACAGATTGATTTAGTGGTATTCAACAAGTCGTGAGTGGCATTGATTATCTTTCTAACATTTACTTTTCCTAGGGTAGCGTTCCAGTGTTTAGCGCGTGGGCTATGTTTTGAATGAAGCCAGGTGTTAAGCAGGTATGCATCGGTCCTCACTGTGTTTTGAAATGAGGCTCAGGAATTAGGGTCCAGACTGGTCTCTCCACCTGTCATCCTGGAGTCCCGGATGGAATGTCAGAATTCACCCTCACAGATTGTAATGCACAAACCAAATCCTGCCTTAAATTACTAGTCATTTGTGGGGAAAAATAATTGCTTTTCTCAAACCTTCCCTCTCTCAAGTATGCCTCTTCAGATAGTCAAGAATAGATCTATAGAATTGAATGGAGTCATCTAGGAGCCATTTTGATTTGTGAATCGTGAGAATGCGTGATTAACAATAGAAGTCATTGCTTTGATTAACTGTTATCTCCAGAATAAACAACGACTAGCGATAGGCAGCCATAATGCTTTGTCCTATTCGACTTGCCTTATCTATTTGCTAGGTAGGACCTCCTGTCTTGTACAAAACCCCTGTGTTGGAGCAATGCGTGCGACCTCAGATGGGCGTTGGTGTGATGTGTATCAGTTTCCTAGTTGGGAGCACATGTGATTTGAGTGACAGGTGATGTTAGATAGGTGACCTGAATGTGGTCTCGCTCAGTCCTTCATCTGTTGTTTTCTCCACAGACAGACAGACAGACAGACAGACAGACAGACAGACAGACAGACAGACAGACAGACAGACAGACAGACAGACAGACACAGACAGCAGAGAGTTCCACAGGGAGTCTGTAGTGGGTGATCCTTCACAGCATGGCCTGTCTGAGTAGTTAAAGGTTGTTTGTCTTTTTGTCAAGTGTGTGTATAACGATTTGAATCTTAATTTACTGTAAAGAGCTTATCTATGGTATTTTTCTTCCCATGTTAAGGTACTCACTGGTCCCTACAGTTAACAGGTGTCACGATAGCCAAGTTGAAGTCACTTAAACAGCTCTAAGCTTTCCCCTTGCCTTTGAAATGAAATTGAATGAATTAAAATGAATAATGAAAGTATTTTGATTTAAACTCCATACTAACCCCTTTAGAGCTTGTTGAAATGTTTGTGGTGCCCCACAGTTTCTGTGTAAACAGATTTAACAGGAAGATGTCATCCCCCCCCCCCCCCCCCCCCATTTTTGGTTCTGTCTTTCTTGTATACAATTACACTCGTTAAAACGTCTGCAGTCTCCTCAGCCCAAGGTACTCTGTTCTGGGTCATTCTCCTATGTATGCCCTCCTTGGCTTGGCTCCAGTCAACAAAGACCCATGTACATTGGTGGGAAGCTAGTCTTGGATGCAGCAACCTCAGAAGACTGTCCTCTAGAACGTCTAAGGATGAGACACTCAACCGTTTGGGCCTTTCTGAACTCAACAAAGGAGATGGTTTAAGAGACTGAGATTAAGATGGCGGTCTTCATGTAGCCTTTTTCTTATTGAATGGGGAACAGCAGTTAGGAGGTGGATTGTCTCATGAATCTCAGGGGTCGTGTCAAATGATGCGTTTCGTCAAAGGAGATTCTAAAGATGGCTGTACCTATTGTCATTGTTAATAATCTGATTATCGTTGATGGTTTGTTTGGGAAGAAAACTGTGAATATATGTGTTTTTAACTAATGAATGACCAGATATTGTTTGTCTTTTATGAGGAAAGGAAAGAGTTTTCATGACTTTCAAAAGAAACAACTAATATTTTAACGTTCCATAATTCCACAATGCAATTTTAAGAAGAGTGCTCTTCATCTTTGATCCCAGTCAATAGTCTGTAAATTTGTGTCGAGCAACAGATAATTAAATCAGTTTAACAAATGGGTTCCACATGTAGTTGGTGGTTAGGTATGCCGTTATTTGATTGGTTCCTCTACTTGTCTTTCCCTACCTGGACCAGCTTGCACTGAGTCACGCCTGAAGGTAAATGATCATTTTAGCAACACAGGAGCTGCACTCCAGCCTTAGGGAAATAAAAGACCAGCAGCCACACACAGGTTCCATTGTCTCAACTGGGAAGAAACATCTTGTGGCCTAATCATGGACTTTTGAGGTTGTGCACAAGGACAGAATCATGACTAAGGGCTTGCTTCTCTTGGCAACTGTGCTAGGGAGGACATGGTGGGTTCAAATGTATTGTGAAATTGTCAATTGTTTTAACTATTTAAGATGTATTTACTCAAGCAAACCGGCAAATGTATAGCAGGACAGGAATAAAGATGTCAAAATGAACACACCCTGGCCCCGCAGTTATTTCCTCACTACCTACATCTACCATCCTGTCATCTTATGAACTGTACCCAGCTAGTTTGCTGTAGAATGGCACTCTGTTTCATTTGTCTTTAGGCTGAGGATATGCTGCCATCTACAGTATTGTAAGTGCCCTATGTATTGTAATTATAGACGAGGATTTGGAAGAGTTTTATTGTATATGAGAATGAGATTACCAAGAGTGTAATCTGCCATTGCTTTTAACAAACTGCTATACTGTAGTCATCTATTCCTCTGTCTCCTTCCTTCAACTGTTGTTCTTCTGACACACATGATCCTATCACCTTCAACAATGAGACAAACCAGTCGAACACTGTCAGACGTGTGGGATGCTACGGTGTTTCCTGCCATTTTCACTCCAATGCAGTACAGATGCCATGGGAAAGCAGTAGACTTCCCTCTGGTCAAAGTTCAAAGAGAAGTTGTAAACATTTAACACATCACAAAGTTGCGCAAGTGGGTGTAACTGTGCTGTGCCAGGTTTCTGGCATTCTATGTGAGAGATGTTGTGGTAAACTGTGTAAGATTTGTACAGTAAAAGACGGCACTGCTTGTTAACTTAGAATATAGGCTGTGGAGTAAAAGCTCTAACATATTAAACACCCCTGACCCCAACCATGTCCTGAGAGAAGTACAGATTAATGTAGGTCATCAAGAGACAGTTGTATGATAACGCTATTCAATTAACTGCAAACAGCTCACTAGTAGTCCGTTTTATATGCTGTGATGTAATTGTGAGGCTAGCTGATTGGTTGGCAGAGGTTAACCATAAACCATGGACAATAAAACTATGGTAAGATGAAGGAAAAACACTAGTGTGTTGATGTTATACAAGCCAGAGAGAAGTAGGATCCTGCCGGAATATTCAACTATACAAAATCATGGGTAATGATAATCTGGACGCACTACGGAAAATGCTACCTAAGGTAAGAGTCTATTTGTTTGAAAATAGATGTGTTGTATTTAACTGAATACTGTATTCTTGTCAGGTGAATAGCAATAACAGCTTGTGGTGACACTGGTAAATGTGTGTTTATTCTGTTTTTCTACTTAACAGGGTACTCCCATCAAAATAAATGGGCAGTCCCTATGGGATAGAGTTATATATTCCATAACTTGATCTTGTCGAAACCTGTGACTCATTTTTGTTGCCTGACACACGTACTTCCTTCTATCTAGACTTATAATCACAGGAAACACGTTGCCTTAGAAATATGGGTTGCACTTTCCCAGTGCAAAGGTCTCCAGGCCATGATGGATAAATATGGTGAGTATCTTCCTGTTTTTACTCGATTATGACCTATACTGTGCGGATTGTCTTGTGCTTAGACATGATCTGTCAAGAGTTGTATGGCATTTTGTGAACCAACATATACACTGACAAACTGACTCTGTCTTGCTTTTCCAGTTTTCAATGATGGGAGTGTGAGGGACCTGATGAGCCTAACAGGAACCATTCCTGTCACGTTTAATGGTAACCAGGAACTGTGTCTGTGTAATCTGCATGACATCACCCTCTTTGACTAATGACACTAGAAGCACCACAAAGCCATACTGTCCATTTCACTCACCCATGTAGAAACAAACAACGTCTGTTGCAAGCCAACCTCAGTTCCCTATTATTGTCCATTATTCTCTATTAGATCTTAGAACAATTTTGAAAATGAAGCATATTAATTTGAGTATTTAGAGATTCAGTATCCCAATTGGTTTTGTTGTTTTGGGTGTAGGTCAAAAGTATAATATCCCTGTGCAACTATGGTTGGAGGAGAGTTACCCGGGGTCGGCTCCCATGTGCTATGTTAAACCTACCCAGGAGATGATGATTGTGAGAAGCAGACACATCAACAGCAATGGAGAAGTCCTTCTACCTTACCTAGAGGAGTGGAAACACGTGGGTGCAATGTTCAACCTTTGTATGTTGCAGAGAGTGTACTGAGCTAGATCATTTTAAAGGTCATCATGTCTCACGTAGCATGCACTCAAAATTGGAAAAAAGGTTTTAAAATTCATTGTTGGGGTCTGCTATGGTTTACTTACCGTGAGAACACTGAATAAACTTGATGGGTTGTGTTGTGTAATTCACGTCTGGATGTGGTCACATCTATGACTCAGCAGACTTGCATAGTCATAGATGCATGTTGTCCTGCATCCTATGTCAGGATACAGGACAACATGTTAATTTTGACACCATTTAAACAGGTCTCTGCACCCTTTTCAGACAGAGTGTGATCTGTTCAGCCTGGTCCAAGTGATGTCTGCAATATTTGGAGAGATTCCTCCTTTGTGTATTAGGCCGAGGGCGGAACCTGATCAAGCTACTTGTGAGTCTCAAACACACAATTACACATCCACCACCCTCCGACCACACACACATATACACACATACACACACTTGCACAAACATCTCTGACCCTGCACTAGATAAATGCAAAGAGTGATCAGAAAACCTCATCCAGCTAGATATGAGAGCAAGGTTCAGAAAACTCAGATTCAACCTAAGAAAACATTCAGAAGAGTCTTCCGTCTTACTGTGTGTTCATGTCTTGTAACTCTGACACGTTTGTAAAAGACTTCTAGTTATGGAACATTTCTTTTCGCAAGGTTCACAACAATCCCAGAGACACACAGGGGCGAGTTCAGACGCAGGAACTTCCTTCATATCTTTGATCAGTGAAGATGATCCTCCTTTCCAGGAAGACAATGAAACTAACTGCAAATTTTTTTTAATGTTCTGAGGAATATTGCATGTTAAATGTACCATTGAATATTACCAGCGTGTGATAACAAGCATTAGAGGGTTTTCTTCTCAATTTGACACCAGTCTCTGGCCTTAAAGCTGCTGCATTTTGAGTATCTGAAATGTCATAATACTACCATAAGAATAAGATACAAAACATTAATTGTGAAAACATCATGAAACAGGTATTATAAAACATACATTGCTTGGATAGTGTCGGATAACTGAATACTTAATAACTGCACTACAGACTGTAGGAAGGTTTAGGACATTCCTTTTATCTTTTTGAAATAATTGTGTACCTGTACAACCCACTTGTTTCAAGGAATAATGAGAGTGTTTGATATTAATGCATTACCCCCTGACATAATTTGTGTACATATTGACATCAGTAGGATTGTTTTACATTTTGTATTGTGATTTTTTGTTGTTGTAAAATTTTACATTGATATTTCAATACATCCATTAACATTGGGATAACCTTTTGCATGAATTCATCTATTAATTTCTAATATATATTTGATAAAATTATGTAGTAAGTATTTATCAGTGGAGAAGGATTCTGAATAAGTCTATGAGTTTATTGATGCCCTAATCCCTAATGATTTGAATGTTATGGGCTGATTCCAGGTCCTCAACACTGGTCCTTTTGTTACACGGAATGTGTAACAAGAGGACCGGATACAGTATGGTAGGGCTACCGGAAAAGCTCTGTTGTTGTTGACCACCTCAATCGCAGCAGCTGGAATTTTTTATCGTGACATTTCTGTGATTTTTTAATAAACTTACTCCGTTTGGCCGACAGGATAATACGAAAATATACATAAAACAGTTTTATTGTATAGAAGTCAGCTGGTCTTACTTTTGCAATCACCGACGGGCCTTGTTCTACTTAGTTCCGGGCCCTGGGCTGGGCTTGCTAGTTGGCAATCCAACACCTGCTTAGCATTAGCTAGCTCACTAGCTTGCTATAGTTCATTGGGAAGAAGACATACTATCATATCACCAACCATGGCAGTTGTCAACGAAGGTGCCCTGAAGAAAATGCTGAAGGTGAGAAATCAAAAATAGGATCTGACACAAATATCTACATCAGTAGGCTTAACGATTGGCAATAGGTTGCTAGCCAACTGTTAGCCTGCAGCGACTCTCCGAGCATATTAAACACGCCAGGTTAGCTAGAGTTAGCTAGGGAAGTCATTTATGACAACTTTTGTGCTCTAGTGGAATTACGTGTAAAAAACAAACGCGTGTAGCTAGCAACTAGGTTATTTGGCGCTGTAACAACAATGTATTTCCAGAACATTGCTTCCGATCTAGTTACTAAGCAAACTAGTACTAGTAAGTAACATTTTATAAAGCCAATGAAACCGTAAACAGTGAATGTTAATGTTTGCTAGCTAAGCAACTCATGTTATGTTTGTCTTTCTGTTTTTCAGCAATACAAATATAGAGATTTGACTGTCCGAGAGATAACCAATGTCATATCCCAATATAAAGACTTGAAACCTGTCATGGACGCCTATGGTAAAGTTCATTCATGTCCCAACCATGGCTGTAGATCCCTGGCGAGCTTGCTCATCACAATGTTCCAGCCTACACAGCTAAGTCTTTGTCAATCTCTCTTTCAGTGTTCAATGATGGCTCCACAAGAGACCTGATGAGTTTGACTGGGACAGTGCCAGTGAGCTACAGAGGTATGGTGGTAGAGGTGGAGTCTCAGTTGATTGAAAACCAAATATTGCAAAAGAAAAAAAAACTCTACTATGAAAATCACTTTGTAGTGATTTTCTGCTTTTTTCAGTTTCTGTGGTTCCCTGTTTTTTTTCTTTTTTTTTTCTTTACGATGATATATGTTGCACGGTTTCTCTCCTATCTGACAGGCAATGTCTACAACATCCCAGTGTGTCTTTGGCTCCTGGACACGTATCCCTACAACCCTCCCATTTGCTTTGTCAAGCCCACCAGTGCTATGATGATCAAGACTGGCAAACACATAGACGCCAACGGCAAGATCTACCTGCCCTACCTTCACGAGTGGAAACATGTGAGTACAAATAATGTTTTAATGCCTTACAACACTTTTATTGTCTTTCGTCAGGCACTATGTAAAAGCAGTCAACAACCTACAATAAACCCAAGTCATAAACATTTGACAACTTTTGCATGGAATGTTGTGTATTTAAATACAGTTCACGTTTTCGATTTAGAAGGAAGTTCATGTGTTTCAGTAAAAATGTAGAAGCTCACTCAAGAGCAGCTATGAAATATCTGACTAAATTAAGCATTTTTGAATCTGACTTTGAATATAACAGAGTAAATCTAACTGTATAAACATAAACACGATTTGTTTCACAGTTGATGAAACGCAGTGCTGTTGCATTGGTGGATGAGCAATTCCACACCGCGTGTTTGAGACCTCCTAGAGTGACTGTGTGAGTGTGTGTTCCCCCCAGCCCCAGTCAGACCTATACGGCCTGATCCAGGTGATGATCGTCGTGTTTGGGGAGGAGCCCCCCGTCTTCTCGCGGCCCACCACCCAGGCCCCCTACCAAGCCTTCCAGGCGGCAGGACCCCCAAACCGTCAGTGATTTCTCCTTCTCATGTTCACTCTATTATGTTAATGCTAAGTCTCCCCCCCAAAAAAGGCTACTTTTACACTCAAATGTGTTTGTAAATCAGTGGCTCATGGGCTCACGAGTTATATATCCGCGGTAGAGCATTTGAATGCAGATCAAGAAGTCGTAGGTTTGAATAGCCAAATTAACAACAAATTAATACACCTTAAAGAAAAGCTTTTATTAATGACATGTAGTTCCATCCTCTGACACCAGAGGGCACTCGCACATTGTGAGTAAGAAGTAGATCGTGTTGGTCAGCCGAGCTCTGACTGTACCTTTTTCTCCCCCTCAACAGCATCCTACATGCCTGGTATGCCAGCAGTCTCACCTTATGGTCCAAACCCCAACCCAGGGTAAGCTGTCTGTCAACCGCCCTCTCTGTCCTCCTTCCTACCCTTACACCTACGTGCATTTCACTCTCCTCAAACCAGTTCTGACATGTATGTGGTTACGTAAGCTTCCTGGCAGCACAGACATGTCTGTGTGAATCTAGCTGGTAAAAAGAATTCTCACGATGAGCTTGCTACTCAGTTTACACTCACTCTCCTCTATGGTCTTAGCCCTTGATTTAAATCTCAGAGATATTTAAGATTTTGAATTGCATTGCATCTTGATGTGAATTAAATGATGATTTCGATTTTTGGGGTCATCTCATGTAATGGATACATGTTACAGAATAGAGCGCGTGTGTATGTAACTATATCATGTCTGTTATTGTGTGTAGTGGTTACCCTGCCTATCAATATCCTGGAGGAAACTCTTATCCTGCCGCGGGTGGCCCTGCACACTACACCCCCCAGCCCCCCGTCTCCACCGTCGGTATGTATGAAGTCACACCACTTCCTGGTTAGAGGAGGTGGGGTATTGAGTAACTCAATGCAAGCCCACCACTCTGCATATCCACCCAACAGTATAAGAATATGGTTTACTACACTTCAGCATCAAACATGTAATAACTACTAGGTAAGAAGGTTAAGAGTCAGTACATCTTTTAACGAGGAGACCCGAGCAGTGTAAGGTCAGTGATAGATTTCAGGGCCAATGCTTTTATCATTCATGGCCCTTTGACCTTTTTCTTGACCCTGGTCCCACACCATAGCCTTTCTGTCTGGGTCAGAACCCCCACGGCATGACCCCTCTGCAGTGCCGGGCAGCCTTTGAAAGGTCGTGGCTGTAACCAGAGTGGGGGGCCACAAAAGGCCAAAGAGTACAGGGGGGGGGGGTCCAAACGCCAAAGTACCCGGCCACCACCCAGCTCCTCTCATCACAACGCCCCTCCTCACTCTGGGCTATTTATACGACCTGGGAGGGCGAGGCTTGTAACCCCAGACCTGGGATCAGTTGCCTCCACCCGCAGCCTGTTGATGATGAGGGAAGGTACATGCGAAGCTGGCTCCAGATCAGTGTGTGCGGGGTGTTTTGGTCGCGCTCCTATATTTAGGAGCCGGGGAAGAGTGGAGGGGAGATAATGTTGCCTGCCGAACCTTCAGTGTTCCGAGCTGAGATTAACCATGACATTCACAATGCTGACTCCAGCCTGCTGTTTTTGATATTGAACACAGACCTGAGCAGGGACACAGGTCTGGTTTTGACCCTTTCTGTCCCTGGCTTACTTATGTCCCTATTCCTGGCCTATGTATGTCCCATGCTCCAGTCTGTCTCTGGTTTGTCAACCTAACTGTCCTGTGGCACTAGAGACTCAATCACCTGCACCAATCACCAACCTCCAAACAAGCAAACAAGGACACCTAATCCTCCCGGTGTATTAACAGTTAGAGATAAGTGAAGCTTGTGTTGTTGTCTAGCATTTTAAGCCAATGAGACTTATCTTGCGTTGTCTACCCCCCCCCCCCCCCCCCCAGGTCCTAGCAGGGATGGGACCATAGGTGAGGACACCATCCGCGCCTCTCTGATCTCAGCGGTGAGCGACAAGCTGCGCTGGAGGATGAAGGAAGAGATGGACCGGGCCCAGGCTGAGCTGGACGCTCTGAAGAGGACCGAGGAGGACCTGAAGAAGGGCCACCAGAAGCTAGAGGAGATGGTCTCTCGCCTGGACCAGGAAGTGGTGAGGCCCCTCCAACTCCCGCCATCTCCCTCTCTCTCCATCTCTCTCTCTCTGTCCGTCTCTTTCTCTCTCCATCTCTCTCTCTCCTTCTCTCTCTTTCTCTGTCTCTCTCTCTCGGGTCTCACCCAATACCGTACTCATTGTCTCAGTATCATTGTCTTGTCAATATCTCATCGTCCAATCTGTCTGTGTGAAGTCCGAGGTGGACCGGAACATTGACTTGCTTAAGAAGAAGGACGAGGAGCTGAGCGAGGCCCTGGAGAAGATGGAGAACCAGTCGGAAAACAACGACATCGATGACGTCATCGTCCCCACGGCGCCCCTCTACAAGCAGATCCTGAACCTGTACGCCGAGGAGAACGCCATCGAGGACACCATCTTCTACCTGGGAGAGGCGCTGCGCAGGGGAGTCATCGACCTGGAGGTCTTCCTCAAGGTGACGCATACACACAGACAGACACACACTCTTTCATTTCAAGGTCGCATCCTGCAGAGTTGTGTTTTGCAACGCCTCTCTTCTCCCCCGTCAGCATGTCCGCCTGCTCTCCAGGAAGCAGTTCCAGCTCCGAGCCCTCATGCAGAAAGCCCGCAAGACCGCAGGCCTCAGTGACCTCTACTGACCCCTGTGGACATGTACACACATTCTTTCCTCCGGTCCCCTCTCTCCTCCTCTCTCTTTTTGTCTGTACAACTTTTTTTTCTTTCTTTTTCGTCCACATCTGTCTCTCCTTCTCTTTCTCTCTATCTGACCCTGCTCTGTCCTGCCTGTGTGGTTACTTCTCTCCTGAATCCCCCTCGTCCTCGAGGGAAGTGTTGAGCTGGTTGGACAGGAAACCAAACCGTGGATTTACCTCAGCAGACTAGAAATCAAACCAATTGAAGTTGAATATTGGCCATGTGTATCATTCTGATTCTGCTCCTGTTTGACCAAACGTACCAACTAGCAGTTCCCACAGCAAACAGAGATACTGCTAAAATGTGTCTATATGCATTGTGCTCAGGCCAGAGATTCAGGTTGTCGTAGAGGCTATGGTCCGGCTGTAAGGCATTACATCATTAAATCAAAGCCATCATCTGTTATCATGAAGTGCGAAATTAGGGGATGAGCTTTGTATGTCAGTCACTGTGAAAAGCACTCGTGTCTTTTACATCAGATGGGATTTCGAACACAAAGCGCCGCAGTCCCAGGATGCTGGCATTGTGTGGGGGTGGGAGGGGGGAGTAGATCCTTCCTTGTGTGATGATGACCTTGCATTCTTGGTTTTACTGGTACTATAGGAGGACTGTATCACTCAGGTCTCCATAGAGGAAAGATTACACTCTGGCTTTGAAGGACAGAGGGAGAGGGCGGAGGACAGGGAGGGCCTATAGGACCAGTGTTCATCAACAGGCAGACTGAGACGGAGGCTTGAACCTTCCCCGATTCCTCACTTGTGTGTGGGAAGCCTCGGATGGGAGTTCCCGGTCGACCGTCGGACCATCCTCCCTTTCTCCTGCCGCCAGGGGCTGGAGCACTTCCTGAATGGCCGGTCAGCTGACCTGCTCAGTTCCTCAGTGTGAATAGACCGACCATTTAATCATGCACAGTGGATAGAAGTCTCCGACTGCCCAGCTCCTCTCTTGGTATCTCTGTTCTAAAGGTGCTGAGAGCGTCTTAACTGACCTGTATCTCAAAGGCAGCAAGATGAAAATAATTTATACTTTCTTCTCTACACCTACTTCCTTTTGTTATTAGGTAGCTTTGTTTTATGGTTCACTCCAAGCTCACAGTCAACGTGACAGGCTAGATGGAAGTGGTGGTTGACATGGCAAACCTATTGTACTAATCAAAAGTTAACTCATATCGAGTATACAAACAGGTCTCCTTTAAAGTTATCTTTTTACTAAATGCACTTTGGATTGTATGATAAGTAGTTTTACTGTTGGGTATTGTTTAGTCTGTAGGACATCTGTTTTTTTATTTGTAGATTTTATGTAAATCGATACAATAAAAAGATCTGATTTGACAAGTCTATCGTCAGATTTTTGTGGTTTCTCTTCACACACACACTGCTGTGCATGAAGACCAACTGAATCACCAGCTACATTTATTTATGCACATGCCCAATAAAATTGCCCTCTTCCGCAGACACACAAACACAGAAAAGAGGCTTGAATCGTCATTCAAATCTTTTTTTATTTGATGGTGGAGCAAGTTCAGCATCCTTGAGTGTCACAAGCCAGAAAGGGAACTGACAGGAGAAATATCACGACAGCTCACCATTCAGTTTCAAAACAATGAATACTGCTACCTTAAGGACAGTGTTGTCACATATACAGTACATTAGTTTTCAAACACCTGGCTGGGTTCCTCTACCACAAAACAAGGTGGAGAAATAATCACATAAAAATGGAGGGTATTTAGGGTGTACAGAAGCAAACACAAACAGAAATGCCACAATCAGTTACAAACAAATATGTGCCATCAGATCAATGTTGAGGCCATGGCACAGACTCCCATTGATTCTGTTTCTGAACGTGTGCAGTGACAAAGAGACATCATGTAGTTACTGAAGCTGGCAGTGTGTTAAGCCCACTGCCCTTAAACCTAGACAAACAAACCACAGTCAGCCTTTCCCTACAGAAAGACTTGAGCACCATTAACACTCACGTTTACTCGCGTGTACAAAATGGCAGCCTGTGGGGTTCTGTGTGGAATACCGCTGCAGGGAGAACACGGAGAAGCCTCGATGAACACGCAACGTTCACGGCATAGAGAGAAAAGGGGAGGCCAGGCTCACCTGACCACGAGAGCCGTCACACGATACATTCACAAACAAACCAAAAGTCTACAGGATGTACGCGCGGTACATGGAGTGTGACAAAGACGAGGAGCATAGACGGCAGTAAGCGTTTGTTTTGCAAGGTAAGCCAGGGCCTTGGGACGCTCGTACAAAGAGACCCCCTCCCCCCTCTGTCCCCCCCGCCGGCAGACAGCTGTGGCCAGGTTAAGGTCTACAGGTTAGATCTGCTGAGAGGACTCACAGAAGGTCTCATAGGGAGAGAGAGGAAGGAGGGGGGGATGGGGGGGAGGGGGGGGTAGAGAGGAGAAATTACACCTGTGAATCTCATGCCAAAACAAACATCCTGAGCTGATAAGCTCCTGTTGGATACGCTACATGTTCCCGCCCCCAAATACATACGAGGCATCATTCACCGTCTCTGGTCGGGGTCAAGGGTCATGGGTACATTAGGGAAGCTAACAGGAGCTGGGGAGGGGGGGAGCCACTGTAGAGGTGTATCTTTTGTGCGTGGACGTGAGGTGTGTGTGTGTGTGCGAGACCTCCTCACAGGGTGAGCTCCTTCTGCACGCTCCACAGGGTCTCAGCGCTTTTGATCAGCTGCTTCTCCTCGTCGGGCTTCAGGGTCATGTGGATGACGTCCGTCAGCCCGCTGTTTCCGAGGACGCAGGGGACGCTCAGGAACACCTCTTCCTTCACGCCGTGCATGCCCTGAGAGGGGGGCCAGGCGTGGGGCACAAAGGGTGGAGGGAGACGGTATGAGACAGTTGCCGGTTGGGTGGACGGGGTTGGTAACTCAGGTTAGAACAGCTAACAGAGCAGGTGTGTGTGTGTGTGACTTACATTGACCAGAGTGGACACAGGGTGGACTTTGTGCATGTTCTTCAGGATGCTCTCCACCAGGTCGGCCACAGACATGCCAATAGCCCAGGAGGTGTAGCCCTTCAGCTTGATCACCTCGTAGGCACTGGGAGAGCAAGGGATGAAAGGAGGGGAAAAAATAAAGAGCAAAGGAGAAAGAGAGAGATATATTTACCAGAGGAAATTAAATGGAGCAAGGGAAAAAGAGATAAGAGATGCCATATTAAAATAAGAGTTTTTATGACAAACTCCACTATCATAGGTCAGATATTACTGTATCATAAAGTCTATTAATGATTGAATGATTATCCAATACATTAAAAAACAGCATGGTTGTAGAGTTTGTTAAGGGGGCAAGTGAAAATTGTGTGGATGGTAGCTGGGGACTTTTCTCGAGGTGAGCATTCTTCTACAAAACCTCTACATTGGACCTGCTTGCCAGTTGGCAATAAGCTCTCTACACAATGGTTCACTGTGTGAAAGCCAAAGCATTCGTCCTGGCTTACATAGCTCAAATTCCTCCTCACTCCACCTCCCAACCATGAATCTGTGCGATTAAGCCTGTGGTCATTGTTCTACCTTCTCTGCTGATTATTTACCAGGGGTTGTTTATCAAGGTTGGACCCTGCCACCTCACCTGTCAACCACCATCCTGTGGACGTCTTTCCAGGACTCTTTGTCGTCGCTGGAGCCCATCTGTGGGTTGAGAGCCTGCAGGGAAACGCCGGCAACGTTCACACCACTCCACACAGGCACTGGAGGGGAAAGAGACAGTCAGTTAGCATAGTGGACAATGCTTCTCGCTCTCCTGATAAGACAGACCAGCCGAAACCATCCAGCCAGCCGCTGGGAGTGGCCAGACATACCGCTGGAGTCCCCGTGCTCTCCGATGACCCAGCCATGGCAGGAGGAGGGGTGGATGTGCAGTTTCTCTCCCATTAGGTGGCGGAAACGGGCCGAGTCCAGGTTGGTGCCGGAGCCAATCACGCGGTGGCGTGGGAAACCGCTCAGCTTCCAGGCGACGTAGGTCAGGATGTCCACTGAGGGGGGTCACAAGTTTAGCACTAAAACTGTAAGCACTCATCTCATCACACTTCCTACTTCCTTTCCCCTCCCAGAAAAATCTGTTTCTCTCCTCATACTCCTCTCTCTCCACTCCCTCCAACCATCCATCCCCTTACCTCCAACCCCCTCTCTCGTTCTCACCTGGGTTGGAGACCACCAGCAGGATGCAGTTGGGACTGTACTTGACGATGTTGGGGATGATGAACTTGAAGATGTCGACGTTGCGTTGCACCAGGTTGAGACGGCTCTCTCCTTCCTGCTGGCGAGCCCCGGCCGTCACTACCACCACCTTGGAGTTGGCGGTCACACTGTAGTCTAGGAAACAACAACAACAGGTCAGCCCTCACAACAGGACTACAGACACTGGTTGGTGTGGACCTAAATGGCAGGGACCTAGTTGGGGTGGACCTGGTCAGGGGTGTACTTTGTATTCTGATGACCTCTCACCTTTGTCGGCCACGATCTTGTGCGTCTTGAGGAAGAGGGAACCATGCTGCAGGTCCATGACCTCGCCCTTCAGCTTGTCCACCATCACGTCAACCAGGGCCAGCTCATCACACAGGTCCTGAACACACACGCAACTTTAAGGGTGACTGCTCTCTAGTTATCATGCTAGCAGACCAACACAATTCATCTCCAAGCAAATAACAGTAACAGCTAACCTTCAGTACCTCTTACAGCACTGCGTCATACAAACTGAATAAGCACAGAGGCTGGACTGGAAATAGGACACAATGGCTAGGGGCCCTTGACCCTAGGTCTCTCTCTCCACTCAGCAGTGTTGTCCCTAAGGGGCTCGGTTGTTCCTCCTCTAGCAGAATAGTAACTAGACAGATGAATGGATCTGAACCACTCTGGGCTACAGGAGTGGAATCCTCAAACGTCCCAAACCCGCTCTCCCCTCGTCCATCCAGCCTCCCCTTCCTCTATCCACCTCTCTCCTCTGACCCTTCACCCATCCCTCTTTACCATTCTCCCGTCATCCTTACCTTGAGCAGGACACTGACGGCAGAGGCCATGCCCACCATGCCGACGCCCACCACTGTCACCTTGTTCCGGCAGCCCACAGGCTCCTCCTTCATCACATGGGTGATCAGCTTCTCCTTGGTGGACATCTGAGGGGGAGAGAAAAGGTGAGAGAGGAACAGTGAGAGAGAGAGATGTCATATACACGGCGAGTGCCGTTTGATCCTAACCGGCTCGTGCAAGACCAACATGACTGTATCATCAGTCTATGACATCACTTCTCCTTCCTCCTGTGGCCAATTTGAGATCCCAGAGAGCGTCTCGTTACACCATTAACAATTCACTCTCACAATTCAGAACTCAACAGCGTACTTTATGCTTTTTACAGAAAATATGCTCCCCTTATCCGAGTATCCATGCGAGAGTTACATCCCAATGCAAACAGGAAGTTCCAATTCATCCTACAGTCTAACACCCACCCTTATCCTTCCCCAGATGGCAACTCTGGGTCTCCAAAGCAACTCCTATCTCACAACCTCTGCCTATCATGGGATGTCGTCAAGGCTCTATATTTACTTGCAAGTGGACGAGGAAGATAAGTGCTTGAAGGCCAAGAGACCGAGCCCCTTCAGTGTTGTGTGGACAGAAGCACGTAGTGAAGTAGCTCTGAGGAGTAATAGGCTCTGGGAGACTCCTGGGAGTCCCCAGGGAGAGGGCTATTTAAGACCCCTTCCACTCTATTCCACCCCAGCCATGAGCTCCACACACACACCCCTTCCCTGAACCAGGCCAGAGCACTCATCCAGTTCTCTCCCTGTGAAGAGGCTTACTGTGGACTAATGAGCCAGGCAGCTCCAGTAGGCCTACAGGCACGCACACACACACAGCCAGGGAGCTGCAACAGTAAAGTCTGCATCTGATTGATCAGTCCAACATTCACTGTTATAACAGGACGACTGCGCGGAATGAAGTCATTCAGGGTATCTGACTCCAATGATTACTCTGCCCCTTATGAGATCTGAATGCACAAGCACTAACCTGACCAATGAGCCACGTTTAGAATGATTGAGTTTGTTTTGGTGTTTGTTCAGGGCACCGACCTCTGTGATAGCATGCTCAGTGTTATCTCTAGACACTGCTCATCTGTGATGATAGGTCCCATGGGATGGCCTTTTGAGGTCAAAGGAATGTGTAACTAAACACAATCAAATCACAACTTGCAAAAGCAAAGGCGTCAGCAGTTCTTTATCCCCAGATTTCGGAGAGACCCAAGAATGAGTCTCTGAAGGACTCACTGATTATACTGTGGTGTTGCACATTACCAACCCTTGTAAGGATGGTCTAGTAAAAGTAACATCATTTGGCTACTTTTTACAGCATGTGAGAGATTTACTGCATGCGTTCTCATTTGTGTGTACATGCATGCGAGTATGAATGCGTGGGCTTGCTTAACATTTGCAGTTTGACAGCTGTAACCACCTCCCAAACAGATCAGTTCTCCTTGGTTAGGTCAGTCTGGCCCCGCAGCACTCAGAAAGCTCTGCCCTGGTGTCATATATCCATGTTCACTATAGGTCATCCATATCACTCCTAGCCTCCAGCAGTCCTGGCTTGGACTTTGGACTGAAAGCCAGGCTGCGGCCTTATCTAGCCATTGTCTTAGATTGGGTTATAAATGTAACCGGGCAGTCTGGATGATAACGGCCACACATCTGTTTAATTTAGCAGTGACATAGTGATTGTGTTACAACTGCCATTGAATACAGACACAGCACAGCTATCTCCCTGAGTTACAACGTTGGTAAGACCCCCCTACAACAAGGCTATATGATCCCCAAGGACAGTTACTTATGATCTGATGTCCAGGCCCTGTGACCACTAGAAAATGGGATGCAAACCTACTGCATCACAATAAAATAGGGAGAACATTATTTAGTGAATCAACAGCCTTGGGCATTAAAGTACTGGCAGTACTGTGTGCTCATTATGCCTTTAGAACAGACCATCTCATCGTGCCATCCTGAGAGCAGACGGGAAACTACAAATACCAGGATGCTTTGCAAGAGGGGCTTGGTTTTCTATGCGCAACCACTCCATGCTCTTAAAGAATCTGGGCACGTAGTCTGCATTGCGTTCGAACAATAGATAACCTACTACAAACGGTAGTAGGTTATTCCATCAACTGGATTAAAACACAGATAACCATTAGGCCTCAAGTAACTAATTAATGAGACCAACGTTCCTCGGGCATTATTAAAATGCATCGAACAGAAGCATTTACTGTTAAGTGGGCTAATTTATTACGGGTTGTGACTTTGAGATTTCCATTCAAAAAAACGCGAAACGACTGGCTACAACTTCATACGAACAACGTTCTCCGCACCAAATAAACATCAGGCCGTCAAACAGACCACCACTTCCAATTAGCCTTCATCAACAGGTTATTCACAGCGAGTTGCGGAGCCTTCGGATTTCAGGTGGCATGGTTCTCTGTACGTAAATTCCGAAATGATCAGATGACATCTATTTTTAATCACCTCTCGTAGCGGGTTTTTGGTCTTCTAGGATAGTGACACTGTTCATACATTGGTAAATTGGCCTGCATCCATATCAACATCGCACAAACTAAAGGCAGGCCTCCAGTTCCGCGTGTAAGACTTCCCATTTAGACTTCCATAGACTGGTGTAGGCTAATCGAGACACAATTATGAAGAATCAATGATATCATTTATAACCTGACACACCCCATGGAAAGCAGCCATATTTTCACTATCACACATCACACACAAAAATGTGTATAAAGTTCAATGTTTGAGACAAAGCAATTTTCCGCAAAATTACATAGGTAAATGAGCCTATTTAAAATACAAACATCTCACCTTGTAGGTTTTAGTGATTTAGAAAAGACTGAAGGCGATTAGGAATGTCTTCGACCGGGCTCTCCTCTTAGCCGCTGGATGCAACTTTTCTGCAGCAGTGACGGGCGAGTGCAACAGCCCGGTATTTAAGGAGCGGAACACCTCCGGTCTGAGCAGCGTGATTACATATGAATCAGATCGGGCGGGCCCAGGCGTGTCGTGTTAGATGTCACGTCCATGCTTAAGAAACGTGACCACTGTAGTCAGTGCAATAGTAACCTACGCTGCAGTTTGCAATAGCTCTGCTCCAACAACATACATCCACATATTTAGCATACGTTTTATGTGAATTTACTGATCTTGATAGTCTAGATGTTATGTTTGCTACTAGCCTTCGCCTATGCTAATGTTCACGCTGAACGCTGAGTAGGCTACTCAATGCATAATAAAGAGTAAATTCGTACGGTTAAGTCAAGAGTTCAACTCTAGCCGTGCAATTGAAATGTCTCCTTTTCCATTTCAAACTTATAAGGAGGTCTTCTGAAAAGTAGGCTATAGTCCTCTGCTAGGCCTACTCAAGAAGTTTGCGTAAATGTTCTGGAATTCCAGAAGTAGTCTAAAAACTTTTTTCAGTAGAGGAAATATTGCTCATAAACATCGCAATTGGCACATTTCTGTAGCCAACTGTACGGCTACGCCCATGCCTACTGACTTGAACATTGTGTCCATAATTGCAATGCTTACATCTTCCTCCGACGCAGGCATTAGCACGCAGCCTAACTAGTTGTCTATAACCTACTCCAGGGCTCCATCGTGTGGCATTTTTTCGTTGTTACCTTTCTGTTGTCGACTTTTACTTACTCATGCATTGCATCGTCACTGTTCCAGTTTTTTATTCGCTTTGGTACTATTTTCACAAGTAAGGTGTTCAAGGTGTATACACAGCAGTATGATCTTCTTTCAGTTGCGTACTTTTAACAATCAGTTCATCCAACAGCAAACAATGCAAGATACATGTTTCAAATCGGCCTTAGAAGTGCTGAAATTAAAATGCTACAGTACAATGTAAAAGATAGATTACAGTTCCACATTAGGCAATACACTTACATTACTCACATTTACATAATCTATAACTTCCAAAATATACATCAATCCATGTGTAGTCAAGTGAGGGATCAATGAACACATTGTCTACAATCATTTGGCCAAATTACTTTTTATACTATTTTTCAGATATAATTGTAACATAAGTGTACTTTCTATTATGTAACTGAATGAGAACAAAGCATAACATTTACTGTAAAGGCCCCATGCCCACCTCTCTGACCTCTCTGTTGGTGCCCATGCCCACCTCTCTGACCTCTCTGTTGGTGCCCATGCCCACCTCTCTGAAATCTCTCTTGGTGCCCATTCCCACCTCTCTGACCTCTCTGTTGGTGTCCATGCCCACCTCTCTGAAATCTCTCTTGGTGCCCATGCCCACCTCTCTGAAATCTCTGTTGGTGCCCATGCCCACCTCTCTGACCTCTCTGTTGGTGCCCATGCCCACCTCTCTGAAATCTCTGTTGGTGCCCATGCCCACTTCTCTGACCTCTCTGTTGGTGCCCATGCCCACCTCTCTGACCTCTCTGTTGGTGCCCATGCCCACCTCTCTGACCTCTCTGTTGGTGCCCATGCCCACCTCTCTGACGGATCCCTTGTCCACAAGCTCTTCCTATCCCCTGCTGTCTATCCTGCTCCATGTTGAAAGAAATTGCCAGTGTTTACCCCCCCACTTTTACATATATGTAATGACCAATTGTGATTACCCCAATTTGAAATCAAGTAGCAATAACGAGTATTCATCATGTGTGGTTACAGTCATTTATATGTTCGTACAAAAACACATTTTATTTCTGTAGTTCTCAAAATCGATATACTGTTTATTGCTGAAATGAAAATGTAAAAGTTTACCAAACGGTTCAGTGATTAACCATTAAGATCAGTTGGATTAAGTGTTGGTCAAATATATTTACGCAAATTAGAAAAGAAGCATATCAAAAGTATCGTGAGCATTGCATTGTGAAAGACAATTACTTAATATGAAAGCAATTTCTTTGATGACACACTGATTAAGTGTGGTGAAAAAGTTATTGTGTATTTTGTGCATGTACTTTGTCAATTGAACATGTGATTACATGTTTGAAAAAACAGACTTTTTGATGATCTGCTTTGAGTTTTGTACTAACAGTCGTGAGGTTTTACCACATACTTGTGAAAATAGTACCATAGCGAATAAAAAAAAACAGTTAACCGCTCACTGCCCACTTGAATACTGCACATAATTGAAATCCAATGAAGGCTACTCTACTGTATGAACCTCTTTCCATACCATTGGATATCATGATGGAGATGTGCAGATCCAAAATACAATTATAGATCTGCAATCTGTTGCAACATAACAAATTTGAATTTATTGGTTCAAACCAGATGTATCTTAAAGTCAAAATTGCGCTTGTATACTCACAACATTGAAGTTATATGAGGCAAATCTCTGGGAAACCAAAGTTGTGCATTTGTTGTGGTTCTTGCGGAAACAGGCCTGTTCCACACTGAAAAAGCGACCACAGGTCCGAACCAGGAAGATACTCCGACTGTACCCCAGCATCTTGAAGCTTTGGTGCGTAGAACAGGCCAACTGTATTACTGTCTGCTTGAACCTGACACCTGGAAGGATCCTTTGAAGTTCTCTGTCAAGGACCTGGGTACTTAAGCTCTGGGATGTGTTTATCACCACGGTACATCCAGGTCATACCAGATAAAACAGGTAATAATGGGAATGTTCTCCCGTACTGTACTTCAGAGCCTATTGTTATCACAGTTACCCCCACCTCAGACATTGAACTTTAACTGTGTAGAAATCAGCCTGTTCTGTCTTTGACTGTGATCCAGTGATCCCTACAGTAGATTATTAGGCTGAAACATATTAGTACATTTTTATATGGCAGCAGTGGTACTGCTGGATATGCTGTATGGAAGCTGTTGACCTTTCTTTCTTTAGATAGAGTGAAAATAGAGAAATCCATCATCAAGTATCACGTTGAAATGTCATGTTTCAAGTACAAGTTCTGGTGAGTTAGAATTCTTAACCCTACTCCTCTCAAAGGGTTCTTAGTTTTCCAGCTTAGCAATGGGTAGGTATAGAATCTTCAGGTAAAATCAATATTTTCCATGAGAGTCCAAGAGGATTTTTAGTCAATTTAGCATTTTGTAGTTTACGGGGCGCTTATCTACAGATAACTATCTGTAGAATCAAAGACTGGTCAAGGCTAGGGTAAAGGTAAGGTAAGGAAACAACTGATGAAATTGATCAAGTGATAGTGATAGTAGAGCAGCTATAAACCATTGTGTTTGATGGTACTAAGTGTTTTGTACTACTATGCCCACTGTCCAACAACTCCATTGAATCTGTTTGGTCCCATCTCATGCACATGGTTGATACAATACAATGCCCAAACAACTGAAAACAACAGGAAATGTATAACCCGTATAACTTACAGGGACTCATTTAATACATATGTTTATGTATATATGTATGTAAAATGTATGACACATTACATCAATGTATTACTTGATTGCAAGTGCAACAACCATGTCAGGAACTATGACATCAACTTTGGTGCAGTTAGGGCAGTTATTTCGCTGTGCATGCACCATGTAATAGTTTTAAGATTCACCCACCCCTGTTATATTTTTCAAAACATGATATCAATCATAATAAAGATGTCATTTAGTTAGATTGTAAATACATTTGAGGGTGTGGTTAAGTACTCACATCCACTTTGTGGAATCCACACAGTTCATAAACTTATAAATCTCTGTCACCTTTAGTTCCGATGTTCAATGACTCAAGTTGTTTTTTCCAGTCAGTCTACTGATTGCTAATAAAGATTAAAAAATATAAAAATGCAGTTTAAGGAAAATATATTGGACTCTCCGGTCAGATGAAAAGGGGACAACGGTTGATCATTGTGGTTACCTACCTTCTGGGGGTCAGTTAGGGAATAGAAGACAGATTGGAAAATATTGCACAATTATGAAAGCCCAGGCTCGTTCAGAACCAAGACACTGACACAAGTATGCTGCCCTCCAGAGATCTATCTGTATATCTGTCTTTGGTTTACATTGGTGTGTGGACATGGACGACCCTTATCATTTTTTTTCTTTGCAGAACGTGTCAGAGCCTTTTCTTCACATTTTTGTCTGGTTTGCTGAAGTTCTAGTCTCCTGTGACTGTTCACCAGAGGCATTGTTAGACATAAAACTCTACTGGGGCACAGGCCCCTATTTATATCCCTTTTTTAATTTATTTCAAGCTTGCTGCGCACAATACACTACTACGCTATAGAAACTCCCCTTGCTTAACCCACAATACAACAGTTCAGGGACGCAAGTTTGATATCAGCTTGGGCAGGGACACCAATACTTAATGCGAGCACGCACATTTTTTTCGCGTTCATTTGAGCACATTAAATATTGTTTTTATGTTTTAGTCAAAATATGATGAACGGTGGTCCTATCCTTTAGAAACTATCTATAAACTCAAACTTGAGATTTTACTGGGACACCATGGTGCCCCAGTAAAAAGGGTCTAACGACGCCCCTGCTGAATACTTCAATCAATTTGCACGGATTAAGAATATTTTTCCATGGCTGAAGATTTTAGGTTTGCTGCAAACTACGTGTTGAATCCCACCAGTAGGGGGAGCCATTAGAAAGGCAATGATCTCAGAAAAATTGTATTTCTCTAAAGCAAAATGGTCTCACTGAAATGCTGTTTTGTTTGGTTTTCATCTTCAAAGATCAATCACCCCGCATATGTTGGTGATAAAATAGGCATTCTGAAATTCTGCAGGTCTTTGTGGGTCCAGTATGGGCTAGGACTGAACAGTTCTGTGTAGATCCCCCCCCCCCCCCAAAAAAGAAAGAAAGTAAAATCTAACCCTAAACAACCTTCAAATAAGACAAGGAAAGAGAGCGAGAGAAAATATTAAAGAGGCTTCAGGAGATGCAGTTCAGTGAGGAATCCCCACCTCCACAGAATGTTGAATAGATCAACATGATCGAGACCTAGAGAGCTATGTGCCCTTGACACATCCTGTAATGGTGGTAATCAGTCTACATAGGGGAACATTACACACACGCTTACTGACAGTGCATGCTTAAACAGCATGCTCAGGAGTGTGTGTCTTTGTGTGCGTTTGTGTGTGCGAGTGTGTGTGCGTGTGTGTGTGGGATTGTGTACTGATGTCTGTGTTTGCTGGTGTGCCTGCGTGTGCTTGAGGGTTTATACTAATGTGTGTGTGTGCAGGCTTGTGTATGTGTGACTGCGACTTACACAGTAGAGAGACAGATTATCCTCCACTTGCTGTGTTTTGACCATGCAGCTTCATACATCATATCCTGTTGTTCCGCATCCATCATTCCAAAAAGGACTGCAAACCCCCCCGGAATTTTCCAAAACTTGAAGCATTAACTTCTTATCTCACCTCCTCTCGCCAGAGCCTCACCAACACCCATTCATTGGTCCCCGAAGCCCCCCTCCCTGGACCCCCCACACCCACCTACTCAGTGAGGTAAAGCAACACCAGTTTGTCATGTAACCCACCTGGTGCTCCACAGGGTCAGCTGCCAACACTATGTTATTGCACAGGGCATTGGGACCTGTGTAAGCTGTGGGCGATGTCCTACCTGCCCTCGCTGCCTAATGGAAGAACGGAAGGAAATCAAATCACCCGGCCCCAGACGACGTCCTGCTGACTGGGTTAGAAATAGAAGCGAGCAGGAGAAAGGCCTTGGAATACAACCACATCAATCACTACTGGGTTCTGCTGGGACATAAAATACTCGGAACATTCTCACAACATGGTCCAGACACTTGCTGGGTCTGCTTCAGTCCACCTCTTCTCACCCCACCCCCCAACCGTCAGACTATCCACGCACCCCAAAAAACAATCTCAAGTTCGAAAACAAAGCCTCTCTTAAAAATTGCTTTCTATTTTTGTCCCCCAACCTATTTTCAGCTCTTGGTGAGCCTTCCTAGCTCTCCTCTCCTTTGGATTCTCCTGATCTCCTTCTCTGTCTGCTCCTCCTCAGCCTCCTCTCCTCCTTTTTCTTCATTTCTCCCCCTCCTCCCCCTACCCTCTCCTCTCTTCCTTTCCTTTTTTATTCATTTTTCTTCCTCCGCTTCCTCTTCCTCCATCTCCTCTTTTTCTTCTTTTCCTACTCGCCTCCTCTCCTCTTTCCCTCCTGTTCTGCAGCTCAAGGGTCCTGGAATCTCTCCATGCCTTCCTTCTGTACTCTCATGATAAAGTTCCTAGTGGAGTTCCTTCATTAGCCACCCACAGGCAGATTAACCACAACAATAATAGCCCAATCAGCAGCAATTAAAAACTGATAAGACCAGGACGAGCTTGGATAGGGGGGCTGTGTGTGTGTGTGTGAGAGGGGAGGGGGGAATCCAGTGATTGGGAGCTATGGGCGACTGGGGCTGCGTTGGGAAGGGGGTTAGAGAGAGGAATGGAGGATCGAGGGTGTTTGTATCTTGCTGTGGAGTGCACAAAGATTACATCAACATAGATGATTCTGAGGGTGCGTTTATGTGTGTGTGTGTGTGTGTGTGTGTTGCTAGTATCACACCAGTCACTATCTGCTCATCAGACCCATTGTTGTTATCCAAAGTGAAATCCATCACCATTCCCGTGGCACTCATCAGGTACTAATTGAAAGGTGTGTTCATAAGTGAAATCATAAGTGTGTGTTCCAAGTTCCTGTCTTAAAGGAGACCATTTGCAGCTGAATGAAGCCTGATCAGACAGACAATGATCCACTCAGTCTCCACGTCCACGCTGTGGAATCTGATCTGTGGACCCTGGAGACCAACCCAGGGACCCATCTCTGTTTTATGCTGATTCTTTGAGCAGCTCTTGTAATTACGATCACTCTGGCATCAGTGTGTGTTTGAGTTGTTTGCTTGTTTGTGTGCCCGCCATCTTGCCACTGGCCTGCCATTGTTCCGGCAGCCAGATGAAGATGAGAGCAGGCGGATGGTAGATAAGAGTCAGCCTGCAGGCATGCTGGAATTTGCCAGGTATGAGCTTGAGAAGAGCTGTGTGGAAATCACACACACACACACACACACACACACACACACACACACACACACACACACACACACACACACATATGCACATATGCATTCATGCACACACACATAGATTGGTGTTTTCATGTGAGATCAGAGACCTTGGAAGCGGTTCACTGTTAAGCCACAGAGAAGTCTGGTAATCTCCCTCTTCCAGATTTCCTTCATACTGCAAAAGGTTGCTGTAAAAAAGGTGTGTTTTTATGTGTGTGTGGTGTGTTCTAAAAACCTATAGGATACCAACCACCAGTATAGGAACACCCATATATACAGACCCAGAGTTTTGTTGTAGTCACACCACTGAGATCAACCCCCAGCTGGCTGTGTGAAGATCCCAAGGCCCCTGGTGCAGCATGGCAAGATGAGGACTCCAGCATTACACTGGGGCTGCAGCATTCTCCCTAGCCCAGGGTAACTCTTCCACCTGGGAGATGGAGTGTGAGTGATTGGATTTGCGAGAAAGAATAAGGTTAATTGAAGTTGTTGAAGTGAGAATAATTCCCTCAGGAGGCCAAATGTAGGTGGAGGGGGCCGATCCTGGACAGTGGGGGAGATGGAGGGGGGGGGAGTGGAAAGCGAGGGATGATATGGAGGTGTGGGGGACAGTATGAGGCATTGGAGGAAGGTTTGGTGGCAATGAGACATGAACGAGTGGAATGGCTCCATGTCTCTAAAGGTCAGATGTGCCTGTCCTTTCTTCCCTCCCTCGCAGCACTCCCACTGCTTCTCTCTCTTTCAAGCAGGTTGGATCCCACTCGTCCCCCTCTCCCCTCCTCCTCTCTCTACCTGACTCTACCAGCCACAGATGGTTATCTTTCCCTCTCTCGTCCTCCTCCTCCTCCTACTGCAGGAGGATTCTCAATCTTTCTCTTCGACGGGTCTCTCTCTCTCTCTCTCTCTCTCTCTCTCTCTCTCTCTCTCTCTCTCTCTCTCTCTCTCTCTCTCTCCTTCCCCCTCTCTCCTTCACTGCCTTGTTCTATCCTATTTTCCTCCCTCCTTCCCTCCATCTGTCTCTGGCCTTTCCCCTATCCTCCCATCCCAGCTTCTATTTCACAGATGACAGGCTTCATGTGTGTAACTCAGCAGATGCCAGGGTGGAGTGCCTGACCAACTGTTTTAACTCCAATCAGACTTTATTGCTCTCCGGAGGACCAGAGCGACACCCCCTGCCGGCATGACATTTTCCCTGCTTTCGGAGGGAGGTGTGTGGGCGAGAGAGGAGGATGGTAGGGGAAAAGAGTGATGGAGGAATGGGTGTGTGTAAATGTGTGTGTGTGTGTGTTAAAGGGGGTGTTGGCCCAGGCAGGGGGCTGATAGTAAAAAGTGGACAGTCGTTACCCCCTGTGCCTGGTGAGGAGCCATCCAAACCGTTGGTTTCAATCAGCCTGGCCATGTGTGTGTGTGCCAACGTGTGTTCTGTGTGTGTGTGTGTGTCCCAGTGTGTGTGTCTGAGTGTGCAGAGAGGGTTTGAGTCAAGAGGGATGGACACGGTAACAGTAATTGTGTGTGTGCGGGGTGTGTGTGCATGCTGGTGTGTGTGTGTGTGTGTGTGTCTGTGTGTGTGGGGCAAGCCAGTGTCAGCAGGGATGGAGATGTCGGCGGTAATGCATCTGCCACAGTCCCTCCCTGTCGACAGCTCCAGCCACCCCTGCATCACACTCGTCTGTCGCCTCCTTCCCCCTCTCCATCCATCTCTCCCTCTCTCTTACATCCTCCCCACCTCACCTCCTCCTCCTCCTCTCTCTGTCACTCTCTCTCTCTCTCTCTCTCTCTCTCTGTCTCTCTCTCTCTCTCTGTCTCTCTCTCTCTCTCTTTCTCTCTCTCTCTCTCTCTCTCTCTCTCTCTCTCTCTCTCTCTCTCTCTCTCTCTCTCTCTCTCTCTCTCTCTCTCTCTCTCTCTCTCTCCCCCTCCCTCCCTCACTCCCTTTGAGCCAGAGACAAAAGGACCAAGGCCACAGCAAATGACTGCAGCCGTACATTTAAACTGGGATTCACATAAATCCATTCTTGTCATGGCCATAACCAGAGTACCAAAGTTGCAGTGTTCGGTGGTCCAACTCTCCAGCCATCACCTGACCAGCAGTAAAAACATTACAGCTGCAATGGGTAACAATATAAAATCAATTCAAATAGGAGAAATAGAACCCCCAATTCTTGCTTGAACTTTCACACTTTCCTCCAAATTGCTTGTGTCACAGTGGTTTGACTATTTAAACAAAGAAGCAAGGCTTGCCTCACCAAGGGCAATTGGTTGGAAACAGGATTGCTGGAACACAATTGGCTGGAATGTAACGTTACACTCCAAAAATGCTACATTTACTTTCCACTGGAACTGAGATGTCCGTGTTGTTCAACTCTCAAAGGGCACTCTCTCAACATGTTTACAAGGGACAACACTTTTTACCAAAAAAATCCCATGTATTGCACCTTTCACATATCTTAGCAATAATACATGGTGTGCCTCAGGAATTCCCTGTCCGTATTCCTGCTAATACTGTAGTGAATTCCATCATGGTCCAGGATCAGATGCCAGCAATCCCGACGTCATCTCTGGTACCTGAGCGTTGTACCACAACCTGAGTCTGTGTGCGGGGGGATGTGTGGGGCTGTACAAATACATTTGATGGACTGATTGACGGTGGAGTACACCAGAGAGCAGAGGGACATTGTGTATGGGGTGAGGGAGCACAGCTACAGGACATCCATGGGACCGTGTGAATCTTCTCGTTTCTAGTCAGGTTTGCTGCAACAACCAGGCAGAGGTGAAGTCACCTTGACCACGCTCATGTGTTCAGAGGTGGTCATTTCACAGCTCCCCCTCCCAGGCACGAACACGCACGCAGACACACGCACATACAAATACGTAGCCATGTACTTAGTCATACACACACACACACACACACACACACACACACTCACACACACACAAGCACCATAGTGGGCACATACTCGCACACACAAAATTCCTGTTCACTTGGCTTTGTTACAGGGAAAGAGAGGATGACATTGCCAGGAGCGCCTTTCCAATTGGCCAGAGAGCTGAGCCTGCCTTGGAGTGCGTGAGGCCTTTTCAAGGGCAACTGCTTTGTACTCAGACTGTGTAGGACACGCAATCACAGAGAGGTCAACTATGTTGCTAGCCAGCCACACATGCTGCCTCCTCATCAGACACTGGGCCTGACTGAATGGCTGGCTGGGTTTAATGGGTTTGAGGTGTATAGAATTGCATTATTATGACACTGGATCTCAACCCGATTCGAAGAACAGGTTAGTCCTGAAGTAAATGTGTGCAGAAGCAGCCGCCTCTGGATAGATGCTACTCTCGATGCTTGAGGGAGAGTGCTGAGATGTCAATGATGGCATGGTCTCAAATCCCAGACATTCCTGCTTATCCTATGGTTGGGTTCTAAATAGCGGGGCTTTAATTGTGTGCGTGATTATGTGGACTCTAATATGGTCAATGAAGTCCTTCACGCTGCTTGCAGCACCACTAACTTTGGCCCTGTAATTACTCAGGCGCACCCAGCCAAACAAATTACACACACCAGTGCTAAGCTCTCCAAATGATTGCCAACAATTTGCTTCTTATACTCCAATTATTTCCATAGTAATCACCACAGGTCCTGATTAATGAGAGAACACGTAGTTTATGTTTGTAAGTAAGTAAAATGTGTTTATACAGCGCTTTTCACAGACAGAGTCACAAAGCGCTTTACAATCAACATTGTCAATATAACATAAAAGTCTAACAACGAACAATAAAATAAACAAAATCAGATAAAAATGATCAATAGACCAAAGACAGAGATTGCTCAAAAGCTAACCTGAACAAGTGAGTCTTCACTTGTCCCTTAAAACCCTTAAAATTTTCAGCAACCCTAATGCTGGTTGGCAAAGCATTCCAGAGTCTGGGTGCCATAGCGGCAAAAGCTCTATCCCCACATGTCTTCAGACGAGTGCGTGGTGTGGATAGCATGTGTGCTTGTGTGCGCCCCACACCCCTTTTAGTGTTGTGTGTGTCTTAATGATCTAAAATGCCAAATCTGTCAAATCTGTCAATGTTATTTGAGTAGTTTGTTAACTACTGGGGTGTGCTGTTCAGTGGAGGGGTTCCTGTCTCCATCACAAGGCTTGTTGCTAGGTGGAGAACTATCCAGTTTAGATCCTAGTACAAGGGTTGTGGGTCACTGCAAGTTTCTCTCAGTGGGAGGCTACTGTAAGCCGTGTATACCTGGTTTTCTGCCATATAAACAGTTTAGCTGCGGAACTGCCCTGATTGATGGAGGCTGAGCAACACAACTACATGTTTTAAACAAATAATAGTAGTTTTCTTTTGGTGTGTGTTGTTTAAATGTTTAACCAACAGAGGGCAGTGGAGTTACAGCTGTGCCTCTTCAGAGCTGTGTGTGCGCATTTGTGAGTTGTAATTCGTTTTTCCTTGTGTAGTCTCACTCGTGTGTTAATACCTGTGTTGCATGTGTGTTGATTTGAAGTGATCTATTTTTGTTCTCTGCAGCCATAGCATTTGTGTGCATGTGAGGGTCTTGTAAAACTGGATGGAAATGCATTGCGACTGTTCAGTTAGGAATGTGATGCCATACTATCACTAAGGCTACGTGTAGACTGATCTCTCTCTCTCTCTCTCTCTCTCTCTCTCTCTCTCTCTCTCTCTCTCTCTCTCTCTCTCTCTCTCTCTCTCTCTCTCTCCCTTTCTCTCTCCCTCTCTCTTTTTCTCTCTCGTTCTATCTTTCTCTCACATACACCCCCCCCACACACACACACAAACACACACGCACACTCACACACACACACACACACACACACACACACACACACACACACACACACACACACACACACACACACACACACACACACACACACACACACACACACACACACAGGAGATTGAAATAAGAGCCAACTAAATCCATCCTGTCTGTCTAATTATTATTTCTTAGTGTGGGGGATCTCTACCAGCTGACCTGCTTGGGTTTTTCCCAGGCTTCCCCTCCCGTGAGGGCTTCCGAGGGGGGCGTTGGGGGTGGGAGGGGCTCCTGGTTGGAAGGCTTTCTGGGAGGTGGTTTGTGCCGTTTTCATAAACTGATCTAATCTCTCTCTGTGGGTTTTATTCTTTCTGGTCTCCGTGGGACCGAGCCCTCGTCTCTCACAATCTCTCTCTCTTCCTCTTGCCCTCTTTATCCCACTCTCTCCCTCCTTCTGGCCCTCCCTCCTCCTCCTCTTCTCCAAGCCCCTCTTTGGCTGTGCCACAACCAAACTCTCCGGCCCAACAGGTGATAAATGAGCGTCATGGCTGACAGGTAAAGGTCTGTTCATCCCTCCATCATCCACCATCCCTCTGTCTTCCTTCTCTCTGCCCTCCAGCTCATAAACGTTTACAGATGGACTGTAATAGTCTCTCCTCTGTCTGACCACCACACACTCATTAATCTAGCCCCAGCAAGCTGGCCAACCACATACAGCCCAGCCAACAGCTCCACTCAGCAAGCTAGACATAACCAGTCTGTAACTGGTGAGCTGGAGCATGTGTGAGTGTGTATGTGTGTGAACGTTTGAGTATGTGTTGTCATTGTATCAACAGCTGTTTGACCTTTGGAAAATTATGGTCCAAGGAGAATACTTGCCATTGCTTGTCTTTGAGTGTGTGTGTGCGTAAGAGAGAGAGGGAGGGAGCGAGAACGAGATAAGGATATATGTGTTGATAGGGCGTGCTGCTCCAGAACCTGTTTTGCAGTCTGACCCAGTGTGCAGTGTGTACGATGAAGATGTAACTCCTCTCATTATCTGGGCTGGAGTGATATTAAGGCGCCTGGCATCCCACTCCACTCTCTCATATCCAGAGGTCATTGGATGCTTGCCACGTATCATGCATGTTTCATTTCCTCTCTAGTCTCCTTTTCTTTCTACCCTCTTCCTCTCTTTGTCTCTCCCTCTCCCCCCTTTTTTTCTCCCCCCTCTCATCTTTCTCTCCCTGCCCTCCCCTTTTTTGCCCCACCCATCCACCCCCCCAGCCCAGTCCGTCTACCTCTCTCTGCTGTTCTTTGTCACCCCTCTCCCCCTCTGTCTGCACCCGTCATTCCCTATTCCCTATTCCCTATTCCCTATTCCCTATTCCCTATTCCCTATTCCCTATTCCCTATTCCCTATTCCCTATTCCCTATTCCCTATTCCCTATTCCCTCCCTCCCTCCCTCCCTCCCTCCCTCCCTCCCTCCCTCCCTCCCTCCCTCCCTCCCTCCCTCCCTCCCTCCCTCCCTCCCTCCCTCCCTCCCTCCCTCCCTCCCTCCCTCCCTCCCTCCCTGCCTCCCTCCCTCCCTCCCTCCCCGCCGATATTGGCATGTCTCTCCCTCTTTCTCCTTCTCTCTTCACTTTTATCTGCACCCTTCTCTCTCCCTTCATCGCTCTCCATCCATCCCCATTTGCACGTCAGTCGGACATCGAGCCCCTTGTGTGGATGCTGTTCATGCACGGTGTATCTCTACTCCCATAGTGGACATGGAGCTGTGCGGGTCACCCCCAACCTGGGAGCAAGCTAACTGAAGGCTCTGCAGAACTTCAGCCCAACATGTGAGCTACATATTAGGTGGACCAAGGGAAGCTTGGTCACGCCTGTGAAACAGGCTGGGGACAGGGAGAAAGCCCACTGTGGAGGTTACTGTGCCCGGATAACCTTGACTACATAGATTAGGTGTGTGAAGGTGTCCAGCTGAAACAACAGCACACACACTGTAAGTCAGGGAACGCTTGAAACAGTCCAGATAATCATGCTCTGTATCCCAGAAGTTTCTGAATGTACAGTATGTCTTTAATATGAGAAATGAGGTTGGTAGAGGCGTACAGCACTAATAAACAAGAAATGGGGGAATTGAGTTGACAAGATCTGTTTGGAGCCGTAAACTGGGAATTGCAAGTAAACAGATCCTCAAAGACCCACACTCACACAGACACACAAACCTGCAAACGCACACACACACACGCACAAACAAACATTAATTCTGCTGCAGTTGAGAGGGAATGATATCCTCGGAAAGAAGGGAAGAGGGGATGGAGGGAAGGAGAGAGGTGCAGGAAGGAGGATTAAAAAACTCCAGGTACAGATGTTTCTGGAAACTTCAAAGCATTGAGAGTGTCAGAGCTGGGCCATGCATTATTGAGATGACACCCACCAGCCACCTGGCTCTGACATCACATGCTCTACCCCTCCACCTGGTCCTGGCTCTGCTCAGAGTCCACCCCACCACAGGAACACCTGGCCAATCACCAACCCCCCTGGGATGATTGGCATGTGTGGACCCTCCCCCTGACCAGACGTGTTATTCCACTGAGGATGCAGGTCAGGGTCAGGCTGTTCAGACAGAGATGTACACTACAGGAAAAAACACAGGCCTTCAACAGAGGGTATTGATTTTTATGAGAAGGTTCTCAACGTTTAAACCTGCATTTTCTTGTGCTCGACAATTCCAAGTCAGATAGCTACACACACAACATGTGTTTATTTGTGGATTGTTGATTGAATTTAAACACAGTTATGGTATAATGTTGTTTTATCTCGCATGCCCGGGGACAACATATGCAAATAAACTGTAATGTTTGTTGCAATAAGATTATGGAGTTGCTCTTTATCTCATAAATGATAATATTGAATTTGTGAAGTTAACAAAATAGAACTGCAGAATGAAAAGTGATGACAATACGATATGGGCCACGCAGAATGAGCTGCTCCAGCTTCTCATGACATTGTATTGTCAGTGTTGACGTCCATTTCTCTGTCAGTCGTGCAGTCGCGCATGCTCACAAGGACCATGTTCTCTCCGGGGATTGGAGGGCGCTTTTGGGGAGTGATGCTGTAGCTCCTGCCTTACTGACAGTATGACAAGAAGATGTTGTTTCATTAGGGGAAGGGAGGTGAAATCAAGGTGTCTTTCTGCAGACAGAGACATAATCAGACTTCTGTTTTCTGTCATTTCTTTCCACTTCTGACAGCACTCTAGTGCAAGCATACTATGCTCTTTAGGTTGGAATAATGCTGTGTGTGTGTGTGTTGCTGTCAGACTTGGGAAAGCATGACATTGGACAGGCCTCCCCTGACAGCTGTACCCTTGCTGTGAGTGAGACAGGCTTCAGCCCAAGCCACAGTCACAAGTCTCAGACCACTGGGGTGTGAAATGAACCTTAGAGTTAACGCACACACACACACACACACACATGCCATGTACGTACTTCAGCCACACACACACTCACATACACACACTCACACACATAGGCTGTAGGATATTTTGGTTCAAAGTCTTTCAAAGTCTCATATGAACTGAGCAGTCTGTGGAGGAAGAATAGTAACTTCCCATACTTTCGACCAAAAAGAAGTTGCTCCAGCAACAAGCTGGGGTGGTGCCACACTAATTTTGTGCTTGCTGTTTGGCTGCATTCACCGTCCGTCATTCTTAGGCTCTGAGGTCCTTGAGCCTCTATAGTGCCTCTATAGGCCAACCGAAGTAGTGCAGGCTCACCAACAATGATATTCGGTTCCTGAAGCACTTGCGGTTCATCTGCAGCAAACGGAGAAGAGAGGGTATAGAGAATCGTACCTTCTCCAACAGCGTGTGAGGGAGAGTCAGAGCGAAAGAGAGAGAGAGGAGAGCGAGCACCTAAGAGAACGATTGAGAAAGATAGCGACGGGAGGAGGCAATAGGGCTGTGGAGTAAAAACAACGGCTGGACCTTCATATAGACGCAACTGCGCCTTTTGACAAAGTCTCTGTTTCCACACATCAACATGTCATCGTCTGGAAAAGACAACAGCGGTGCCCAACATGCCAATTACGTGGGACCCTACCGCTTGGAAAAGACGCTCGGAAAAGGACAGACAGGTTTGTCGGCTTTCCATACTGCATCCCCTGTCGCCTTTAATTGCATAATCAGAGCCTCATTCGGACGGGTGTGCAGCGAGTTCTCATTTAACCGGATGGCGTTTGAAAGGACAAAAAGTGCATGTTATGTCCATGGACTAAAAGTCCACCTTTCATAGGTCATTAATGTGGCATTTGTTTGTTCTAACCCGCACATGCACATGCTGTGCCAGAGCGGTCAGTGGGACGGGGGATTTGCTGCTTGGAGGTTTTGTCTTGTGTGATACCTTTATTTGGGGTTGGGTGTGTGTGTGTGTGTGTTGCCTATCCAACGTCCACACAATGCAAATGTCGATAGTGAAAAGGTGTGCGTGTGTGTACGGTCGGTATGTGGGTTTCATGAAAAAAAAAAACTTATCCGCCGCGTCCATCTCGCCTTGTCTGCTAGTCGGTGATGTCCTGTGGTTTGAGCAGAACGCTAATCCTGATTTACCAGGATGACACATGATCTATTCTGGTCTGCAGCGTGCTCACGGAGCCGCCACACGCTGACTGGACCTCACCTCAATTTACCAATAACATTATGAGCATGACTGGGCAGCTGTGGGCATTTAGAAATACCCCACAGAATTGAAAGTGGGAAGAAAAAAAATCTATTAACGCAATCCAATTCAGTAAGCGTAGGTTAACTGACATTTTGCAGTCAGGATTAGAACTGAATTCAATGGTTGTCAAGTTTCTATATGGGCTGTAACTTACATGAATAACTTACAATAAGAAATATTGTCTGTTTGTTAAATCAAACGTTATTGAGCCTTCGACATTCAAGTGGTATGATGCTCATGTCAACATCTCACAGTAACCTTTAGCCACACAGGCACTGTCCAGTAAGCTTGAGAGGCAGTATTGTCAGTCGTTGAGTGTGTTTGGGAGTGTGTAGCCAGAGCAGCAGGCAGAGAAATAGCTGCTCTGGAGCAGAGGACTGATGCAACCCTCTCTCTGTGCTCGCTGCCCCCAAAAAGGAGAGTACCCTCCTCTGCACAGAGATTTTCAGCCCATCTGTTGTCTAAAACGGCTACAAAAGGCGCTACTTCCCCTACCCAGTCCAGCTGGTCATGCTGGTTTGCCTTGCTTGCCTAGCGTGTGTGTGCGTGTGCGTGTGCGTGTGTTTTTGTGTGTGAATTATTTGAGATGAAGCAGACTGCTACTCGTTTCACGGGATGTTGTTCAGTGCATCCTTTTAGGTCTCATCAGAAGCTGTGAAGTTGTAAACATATTGACACATCTGTTCTTTGTGTGTTTGTGTGTAGATTCAAAAAAAGGGGGTGAACGAGCGGGGATGGAAAGGGTCCAAATGAAAAATAGATGTGGGCTGAGACAGAAAGAGAGAGGGAGAGGGTGGAAGGGAGGGAGAGGGAAAGGGAAAGAGAGGGAGACAGAAAAGGGGAACGGGAGGAAGAGGGAGAGTCAGAGGCGCACAGAGGGGAGGAGTCCGGTACATATTGCACCAGTAACCTCAGCTATGCTGGAAGACATCCTTGCCGATCTCTCGCCGTCCCCCCTCCTCATCCATGTTTTGTCAGTGATGTTTACACCAGGCTCTTGCACATGACGCTGGGTCAGCCAGCCTTCTCAGCCCATCACTTTCCTAACGTGTGTTGTTTACCGTAGGAAACACCTCTGTGTTTGTTCACAGGCACTATAAATATGTAGTACAGCTTCTATGAGTTCACAGATTATGTGGGTTCAATAGTGATTGT
>NC_140374.1:15877500-15992500 GCF_054491055.1 Hypomesus nipponensis
TGCCTGCCTAAGCTGAGTGTCTGGTTGTCATGGTTTCCGTGCTTCTAGCTGGTTCCCAGTCTGGCCTCACAAAGGCAGAGCTATCCTTCTTCTCCATCCCTCCCTCCCCCTCTCTCCCCTCCTCTCTTCTCTCTCTCCTGCATGCCCTCTCTCTCTCTCTCTCTCTCTCTCTCTCTCTCTCTCTCTCTCTCTCTCTCTCTCTCTCTCTCTCTCTCTCTCTCTCTCTCTCTCTCTCTCTCTCTCTCTCTCACTCACTCACTCACTCACTCACTCACTCACTCACTCACTCACTCACTCACTCACTCACTCACTCACTCACTCACTCACTCACTCACTCACTCACTCACTCACTCACTCACTCACTCACTCACTCACTCACTCACTCACTCACTCACTCACTCACTCACTCACACTCACACTCAGATGCATAAGTTGCAGGGGAGACAGGCAGACTGTGAAATCCACTCTGTTGGTTGTGTATACAGTGTGTCTGTTTGTCTGTCTAGCTATGTCACTTGTTTCTTTGAGTGTATGTGTTGAAGCAGGAGGGTGTGTGTGTCTTTTATTGAAAGTGTAATTATGTATTTGTGTGTTACTGTGTGTGAGCGTGTATGTGTAAGCGTTTGTGTGTGTATCAGACAGGCTTTCCCTGCTCTCTGTGCTGGGCTGTGTGTTGTTGCTAAAGCCCTCAGATTAGCACATGTGGGGAGCCATGCAGGCTTTGGCTGCTGTCAGATAGGATTGGCTGCCTGTCCTCAGATCAGGGGTTAGCACTGGCCTTAAATCCCAGCCTCCAGTCTCAGGCCCAATCTCTGCCTAAGGCCCAGCCCCAACCTCAGCCTCAGCCCTAGGCCCAGCTTCAGCTTCAGTCCCAGGGCCAGGCCCAGGCCCAGGCCCAGGCCCAGGCCCAGTCTCTGCCCAAGGCCCAGACCCAGGCCCAGGCCCACACCCACGCCCAATGCCCAACCCCAGCCTTTAGAGGAACCACAGTCTCAGTGGTTACTTTGCATGATCACGCATGAAGGTCACTTCCCTATGTTAAGCTAAATCCATGTACACCTCAGGCAGTGGCTGGCATCCTCAAGTGGTCCAGCAGATAGCTGCTTCGTACCCGAGCACCCCCAGGCAGTGAGCTGTGGTGGTGCCCAGGCTGGCACACCTGAGAGGTGGCACGGCTCCTGAACAGAAACAGGCAGATGTGAGCAGGATGGCATTAGCGTGACTGGTCCTAAACCAACCTGTTATGGCTGTGGCTTGAACTACTGAAGCTTGGCTGCGCTGCAGCGGTGGCTAGCTAACGAGTTAGCTTCGCCAGGTACATCAAAAGTCCTCTGTGACTCACAAAGCGAGAGAATCTGGCGTGACTCGATATCTGTACACGGTGTTGGAGTGTGGCCTTGCCAGTGTGGGTGGACGTCCTCGTTCTGTACGCAGGTGTTGCCGCACAAACTGGCTTCGCTCCCCATGGAACCCATTTCCTGTGCTCGTCATAGAATCATCAATCACGGAGGTCCCGCTTTGAAACAGTCAAGTGAATGTGGATCTCTGGTGCCAGATCTTTTCCCTGTTCTGTCATGATGATTATGTTGAAAGGGATAAGGGCTGCATCGAGCTGGGCTGAGGGAGCGCAGTGTAAATGTGCCTGGATTTTCTCGTGGCCTGGATGGCAAAGCTCAAGTTGAAGCTGTGCTCTGTCCTCCAGATCTTTCCCTCCTACTTGTTTGCGATTTGTGAGAGTATTAAGAGTGCAAATCGGATCATATGTAATGCTGACATTGTGTTATGGCTCATGCCCTGTTTTCTCGTTGGGTCGGGTCAACAGACCAACGGTCAGCAAGCTCACACTAGGAGAGTGGAATGTGCTGTGTCATGATGAACTGCTGCTGAAATCAAAAGCATGTTGGCAAGGATTTACTTATTAAGTAGAACTAATGCCCCTAGACAATGTGTTGCACTGTAAACTGTTAGATCATGTTAGAAAGCCTAAGTCTGTTATGCCAGTCTCTTTCTCCCCCACTCTCTCTCTCTCTTTCTCTCTCTCTTTCTGTCTGTATTTTCTCTCTCACACCCACACAAAAACTCACACCCACACACGCACACATTTTTGTCCCCTTCAGTTCTTTTGCAAGTTATGGCTGCTGCAAAGCATGCTGGGTAAACGTCAGTGAGGTTAACTGTGCCCACTTGCTTCCCTTCACAGCAGTCCTCTCTGACGCTAAAGAGAGGGATTGATTGAGTGATTAAGGGAAAGTGAGGAGAAAGGACTTTCCACCCTCCATCCCAGATGGTGGGCTTTTTACTCATCCCTGAAAGATGCTTAATTCTCATGTTTGCTATGTAGTTCCCATGATGCTGTGTGTGTGTGTGTGTGCCACCTCTCAACAGGGTGTTTTTGTCTCACAAACTGTCTATCTTCATCAAAGCAGTCAGAGAGCTTTAGTCGATAGAACGTAGATGAGAGACAGAGAAACAGAGAGAGACAGAGTGATTGTTGGGTGAGAGAAAGAGTCATAGCATTTAAAGCAAGTCTCAGGGTCAATGCCTCTATTATCATTCAAATCCAGATATGCATGCACGTATGCGCACGCATACCCGCACAAACACGCGCGCGCGCGCACACACACACACACACACAGAGGCAGGCAGGAATGTGCTGTGCAGCAGTGTGGTTTCTGGTTTCTGCTGGAATCCCTGTTCTGACTGCAGCAGGGTTCTGACGTCAGCACAGGGAAATGCAGCCACAGCAGGACTGCTGTCAGTGCAGCTTGAGGACACACACATACACACACACACACACACCTGTACACACACAGCAGTGTACAGTTGCGAACACACACACACACACACATCCGTGCAATGACACAATCCGGGAAGAAGAATGAGTCCTCCCCATGCCTTGAGGAAGGCCGCTCTTCATCTCCTAGTATCTGTCCTCAACCTAACCTTACACACACACACACACACACACACACACATAAGTGTACAGACACTGTACACACACACACACACACACAGTATCAACCTGTACAGTCACTGCATTTACTCCGGAATAGAAACAGGAAGAGAATGTATGGAACATCCTGTAAAGGATAACAAGCCTGGCCACATATGTAGCGTGATCTGTGCCTCTCCTACGTCTTTGCTGCGAGGTGTCCGTTACCACGGCAACCCCTTGGCGTGCTGGACCAGCGTTGGCTTGCTCACGGCAATGACGCATGTCGATGGCCCTGTTTGTTTACGTGGCTAACGGTGCTGTACGCGTTTGTTTTCTGGATTCTGGTGTGGCATAGATGAGACCCAAATAATAATTAAAAAAAAGCCTGTCTGCATGTGTCTGCAACATAATATCACCATCTGAGGGAATGTGTGTTTGCAACACCATGTGCTACAGCTGTGAAGTTACAGTACAGTACTTGGATTGTCTCTACCCATCATCCCTAGGAGCCCGGTACCTCAGGTGCATCCCAACCCCGGTGCTCTGTGCCTGGGTGTAGTTTTCTCCCTTCCCCCCCTCTCTCTGTGGCCCTGCAACCATAACTGGATCTCGGGCTCAAAACGAATATTTCAACGTCTTCCCCTTAGAGAGCACTCAACACAGAGATTCATAGAGAGAGCAGGGCTGTTCTTGTGGATTGTGTGGCATACCGGTATTATATTCCACCACCCCCACCCCCATCCCCTCACACACACACCTGATGGAGGTATCCCTCTGGTCTCTCCGCTCAGGTCTCCAGGTAAACTCACTGTAGCATGCTAATTTCACGATTGGATTTCACAAGCAGCAAACTGGAATTTAAGCTCTTGGAGATGAACAATAACTAGGATTCAATTAATCCACATGCATGCAAACACACATTCATATCAGAGGGTATATTTTCAGCTGAATGAGTTGACTGATTGTCTCAGGCTCAGGGCCAGGTGAGACACTGATCCCATTGTTGGGGCGGCGCTCCAGAACGTGGGCCCGTCCCTGTGTGTGTGGGAGCTGATGCCTCGCCTCCCAGCCCCGTTTACAGCTCAGCTGCTGTTCCTCTCGTCCTGGAAAAGACCCATCACTCCTGTCTGACTCATCTCTGCCTCTTTTGTCTCTCTCTCTCTCTCTCTCTCTCTCTCTCTCTCTCTCGTTCTCTCTCTCTCTCTCTCTCTCTCTCTCTCTCTCTCTCTCTCTCTCTCTCTCTCTCTCTCTCTCTCTCTCTCTCTCACTCTTTCATTTGCATTCCCTCATTCTTTCTCTTACTCGGCATCTCTCCATACCCCCATACACCCCCTCTCTGCCTCTCTCTCCTTTTGTCTCTCTGTCTCCACATTCCCTCCTCTCTCTTCCACTCCTCCACTTATCAGGTTCCTATTGCAGAGAAAAATATCTGATTCCTTCAGGCATAAAGACAGTGAATCAGGCACACAGACATTTATCGAATGCGTGTAAAAAGGCTAATTTAGTGTGAAGGGCCAGTGTCCCAGTCCATCTAATGGAAGCCTGTGTTGCTTTGATGGCTCAAAGATGGTAATTGCTTGTAAAAGCTGATGTGAGCTGCTACAGGCATACGTTATAAAACAGCAGCAGTCACTAAACAGGAATAGACTGTAAAGAAGCCATGAAATGACAGAGGGACGATGGCAATAGGAGGAAATTATATTCTTTATCGTTGTTGTCATCATACATCATCCAACATAAACTCACCCACTCTTTTTGTCAGAACAAATGGTGGTATTTCACTTCTGCTGGTTTAAAATGACGAATATCATTATTATAGAGTTTGTATTTTCACTGTACAAACTGGAGATGTTTCTTTGTTGAGTACATTGGGAAATACAAAATAGATTTTTCTAGATTTTCAAAATCTGTTTCTAATCAGCAGTTTGAGGTTGATGATTGTATATTTAAGACGGGTTGAGCAGTGCGTAAGTGACCTCTCTCTCTCTCTCTCTCTCTCTCTCTCTCTCTCTCTTTCTCTCTCTCTCTCTCTCTCTCTCTCTCTCTCTCTCTCTCTCTCTCTCTCTGAATGGGATATTATAATGCATGTCATAATGAGAATCCATGAAATATTCACAACTTTACCTGGAGGAGTTAGAAGCCTGTGTGTGTGTGTGTGTGTGTACATGTGCAAGGGTATATTAGCTGCATGTGTGTGGGAGTGTGTGTATGCATATCCAAGACAGGCAGACAGACACCCATCTATATGGTTTGCAGGTCTGTAATGGAAAGCTCTAGCTCTTGAAGACTCCAGACACGATATGGCTCATTAAGCCAGTGAGAGATGTGCTTCTTGGCTGTGTGTCAGTACAGGGCCTCCACAGGGCCTCTATAGACCCTTCTCAGCCTCTCCCAGCTCCAGCCTCTCTCTCAGCCCCAGCCCAATCACACTGGTTATCACTCTGCCAGTCTCTGAGGCCAACACTAAATCAACCAGGACCTTTAATTAAAATACATGTCTTCTCCTCCCCTTTAAAAATAAACACGCTTACACACACACACACACACACACCCACACACACACACACACTCCTTCCTCGCCTCCTGATCACATATCACATTAAGCCCTCTGCAGTAAGTGGACGGCTGAACTTTAGAGAATGTGGAGTGATTACTTAAAGGGACGGTGTTGTTAAATCTGTCCAGCTTCAGCCCAGTCGAGGTAATATATCCTGTTCTCTTATTTGACTTTGCGAAAAGCGCATCCTACCCTCCATCTCTTTTTTTTTCCGTCCATCCATCCTTTTCCTCCCTCCCTCCCTCCCTCCCTCCCTCCCTCCCTCCCTCCCTCCCTCCCTCCCTCCCTCCCTCCCTCCCTCCCTCCCTCCCTCCCTCCCTCCCTCCCTCCCTCCCTCCCTCCCTCCCTCCCTCCCTCCCTCCCTCCCTCCCTCCCTCCATACATCCCTCCCTCCATACATCCCTCCCTCCCTCCATACATCCCTCCATACATCCCTCCATACATCCCTCCATACATCCCTCCCTCAGTACATCCCTCCATACATCCCTCCATACATCCCTCCATACATCCCTCCCTCAGTACATCCCTCCATACATCCCTCCCTCAGTACATCCCTCCCTCAGTACATCCCTCCATTATACCCTCTTTCATACAGGGTATATAACTGTACGTTGCTTAGCCTTCCCCCCACCCCCCTCTCATTTTCCTCTCCCTTTCTCCAGCTATGTCCCCCTCCCTCCCTCCCTTCATCCCCTCCTTTCCTCCATCCTATTTTGATATCATCTTCACCCAAGTCTTTGGGGTTTCTCTAATGAAGTGCTCTGTTGTCAGTGTGGTCTGTGCAGTCTGTTGTAGTTGATCGATCACGTTTGTAGTCCATGTAGGAGAGCCGGAGGTGAGAGCGCAGCACCAGGGGTCTCTACAGGCCCTCTCCAGGGGCCCAGCGCGTGTGCCAAGACTAGCTACAGATTCATTAGGCGAGTCCCAGGCTTCATATTAGGCCTCTCCTGGTACACTCTTTGGCTATTTGCTGTGTCTGCCCCCCCACCTCTTCACGCACTGCTGTCTCCATGGTCTCATGCAGGGGCTGTCCCTGATTGGTGGAGAGGCAGATGAGAGTATGCTCTCTATTTGATGTATTTAAAGAGTTTTTGTAGAAGAGATGATGGTTGGTCCCCAGGTATTTCTTGAAGGAGAGGGCTTCATCACAGAAGTGTCTGTTCTTCGCCGACATGTGGAGGTTGAAGTGCTCTCAGTCAGAACGAGTATCTCTTTACTGAGATAAACTGTGTTTACTTCGGTCTGTGGCCAGGCAGCCTGACACATTGACCGTGCAACGGTGTGCAGTGGTTTGTGTGTGAGGGTGTGTTTGCTTGTTTTGGGCTTAGTGTTCAGTGTTGGCAACACAACAGTTGCCATTTAATGGTAACTCAAATACGTGGTCAGGTTTCTACCAGTTTGGCTTGAAGCTTTGTGTGTGTGCTTGTGTATGTAAGTATGTGTGTGTGTGGTTACTTCTCGACCCCCTCAATGGCTCTTGTAGTGGCGAGAGGAGGAATTTTGAGTGTCAAGAGTCCCACAAGGCCATGATTTTGGTTGTGGTGGAGGGTGGACGACAATAGCAGTAGAGGGGGCTATGTTGGCTTAACTGGGTGCCAACCTACAGCAGTGTTCTCCCTCCCAAGGTGTGGCTTATGTGGGTTGAAGAAACCGTCTCTCTGCATAGAGGATGAGGAGACTATCGCTGTGAATTAAATCAGCTCCCTTTTGAAGTACACTCTGTTTGACTGAACTCCATTCATTTGTCTCCTCACAATCCTCACCCCTCTCTCCTCCCAATCCTCACCCCTCTCTCCTCACAATCCTCACCCCTCTCTCCTCCCAATCCTCACCCCTCTCTCCTCCCAATCTTCACCCCTCTCTCCTCCCGAACCTCACCCCTCTCTCCTCCCAATCCTCACCCCTCTCTCCTCCCAATCCTCACCCCTCTCTCCTCCCGAACCTCACCCCTGTCTCCTCCAACCCTCACCCCCCTCTCGTCCGATCCTCACCCCTTAATGTTCCCAATGCTCACCCCTCTCTCCTCCCAATCCTCACCCTGCCCTCTTCCCCATCCTCACCCCTTTTCTCCTCCCTTCACTGCCCCTAGGTTTCTGTGATGGTCTGTCCTCTGTGGTCCACAGCCATGGTCTCCAGCCCACATTCAGACCCAGCTCAGGGATCAGAGAGAGGGATGAAAGGAGGGCTTCAACGTGTCTGCTTATCTCCCTCCCTTTCCCTCCCCTCCTCTCTGTACCACACCTCTACTTCACTTCTTCTCCAAGTCCCCCTCTCCGTCTCTTTCTTTCTCTCTCTGTGCCTGTCTTTTCCTCTTTGTCTAATGGGATCACAGATCAACATGCCTCTTTCTCCCTGGCCTCTCTCTCTCCGTCTCCCCTCTCTAGTCTGTATTTGGCCTCACTTTCCAGCCTCTCTCTCCAGTAGCCTCTGTCTCCATCTAAAACCTCACCTCTGACCAGGAAGTTAATGAAATAGAGTGCAGGACCCACCTTCTCCCTCCTCCTCCTTTAAATCTTTCTCCTTTTCATTTTCTCCCTCTCTTCCTTCTGCCTCAGCCCCTCTTTCCTTTCCCTATCCTCATCTTTTATTTCCCTCTCGTCCTATTTTTTCTCTCACTCTCTCTCTGCCTCCCCGCCTATTCCATCTTTATTCTCCATACCTCTGCTGGCCTTTTTTCCCTGACTTAGCATTTATATTCTATATAGTGTGAGGCGGGTCAAAACATTACTTTTTAAAGATTTTTCTTCCGTCCTCTACACTTAATCTCATTCCACACACACTTTCGGTGCGTCTGTTTTTTTCCCCCTGTTTGTTTCGGTAGCTAGCTCTATCCTTATTTACCTCTCTGTATTCTGTGTGTGGTTGTTGTTGTCGGTATGGAATGAACTTGATACAAATAACATTGTGTGCTCGGCAAGCACCAATATCTTTCTCTCTCTCTCTCTCTCTCTCTCTCTCTCTCTCTCTCTCTCTCTCTCTGTCTTATGGTTTAGCTCTTTCTCCTGTTCTTTTCTTCTCTTGATCTTGTTCTCTTGTCCTCTTCTCTTTTCTCATCTGTGGTAGACCTGGGCTGCTCAGTGGTGCGCAGTACGGCGTATGTGGGTTCGGTTGTGTGTTTAAGTTTGTTCGAGCAAGAGTGTGTGGGTTCAATGTGTCTCTGCCCTCTGCATGTCACAAATGTTACGCATGGCGTCTTTTCCACACAGATGGGCTGGTGCTGCCAACCAATGTGTGTGTGTGTGTGTGTGTGTGTGTGTACGTACGAGTGTGTACGTGTGGGGGCACGACAGTGACTGTAGTTTGGCCCATGGGCTGGTCATTAACAGGAACGGCTGCAGCCCCCAGAGAGTGTGTGTCAGACAGACGGCACATTACTGATACTGCACACCAGCGTGTGACACACACACCTGCTGAGCTCAGTGAGCGTGTCAGCATCTCACAGCTAGAGGTTCCAATCACGACTGGGATTTTGGAGTAACCACCCCCTGCACTCACTCTCTCACTTACTCACGCACACATGTATATTCATGGGTTGCTAGGACAGAGTGTGTGTGTGTGTGTGTGTGTGTGAGAGAGAAAGTACATGTGTCGGTTTGCATTTGTGTGTGTGTGTGTGTTTGGAGGGAGTGCCATGATGATTATTTGTCAGTATTACTGTGAAAAATGTTCATCTGATCTGCTAATGTCTCGACAGCACACTTCCTGGACAGTCATGTTCGTGTTCAGCCTCTCTACCCTAGGACTGCACTCATATGCTTGTCTTTAAATAGAACACAGGTACACCTGTGGATGCCTCTCACATGCACAGTTATGTGTTGCCATGGAAACACCAATAACAAGGTGGCCATCAACCCAGTGTGTAAATGGCGAGTGAGATGACCACATACATGGAGGACTGATCAGACCCCTTGCTGCCTCCCTCCTCTCCTCTCCCAATCCCTCTCTCCGTCCTCTCCTCTCCCAATCCCTTTGTTGACATAATGAGTGGAGTCAGTCTGCCACGTTTGATCAGAGAGAGAGAGTCACAGACAGAGAGAGAGAGAGAGAGAGAGAGAGAGGGAGAGAGGGAGAGAGGGAGAGAGGGAGAGGGGGAGGGGGAGGGGCTTAGGTAAAGGTCCTACCTTTTAAGACAGCAGTTCACACTGATATCCACTATAGAGGGTGAGACCCCTTAGAAACTGAATATGACTCATTGGCTTGACAGATAGGAGGCTGGGAGAAAAGGACAATGGACAGTTTGAAGGCTGGGGACTGGCGGCTGGGGACTGGGAAGACGAGAGGCTAGGTTCAGCCTCACTCGAAGTAGTACTGTCGGGGTTGTCTTGGTCTCGTGTTGTCACTGACCTCTAAGAGCTGGTGGTAACCCAGACACAGGGGTCTCAGAGGGGGAGAGGGAGGGAGAGAGACGGAGAGAGAGAGAGAGAGAGAGGAGAGAGAGAGAGAGAGAGAGAGAGAGAGAGAGAGAGAGAGAGAGAGAGAGAGAGAGAGGAGAGAGGGAGAGAGGGAGAGAGGGAGAGAGGGAGAGAGAGGGGGGGGTGCAGCTAACCAGGATTAAATCTTACTGTGTCCTACTGAGAATCTCTCAGAGATTACCCACCCACTCTAGTGAGAATGCACTAGGATTACGTGCATGCATACAGTACACACACACACACACACACAGACACACACACACACCAACAAACGCACGCAGCAGTGGGATTAGTCCTTGCCGGTAACCTAAGAGCTATGGTGAAGCAGATGGTTGGCCTAGGCAGTGTTATGTAACTATCGGGAACACAATCTACTCTTTCCTGGCACACGAATGCACAAACTCACACCCACTGCCCAACATCAAATCTTGTGTGAGGGTGGACATGTTCCAGTTGTACCTGTAATGTGGCTGCGATCCCCATGGCCGATAGCTTTCAGGGCACACTCAGGAATCCTGGCCTGGCTAATCAGCTCTGTCAGGAAAGAGGCCTCTTCGGGCTCCATGCGATGGAGAAGTAAAGGATCTCTGAAGGAGAGATGGAGTGATAGAGGAGGGAAGCAGAGAGCAGACAGACAGCCCCCTCAGGTGATGTGAGGCTGTTGGCGAGGCGCCAGAGGGATGGGCACAAAGCCAAGCCGCCGCCCACACACACTCCACACACTCGCTCACACACACACGGCAGGGTGTTGGGGAAAGCCAAGGTGACCGAAGCGAGGTGACGAGAGGGTCACCATGCCAACGGGGGTGACAGATGTCACCCTGGCAAACCTGCGTGGCGAGTGACTGAGTGGAAGGGGCACATCAGACCTCGGGGTGTTTGGGGAAGTCGTGGACCTTGAGATGGGGGTCTAAAGTCAAGGCCTGCAAGGCTTCAGCATGTTAACAGTAAACCTCCCTCACGCTGTCTTGTCCTCTGCCAATGTGGTGGCCTGCTCCTGTCCATAAGGCAGGGGGAGGCAGAGTCTGTCGGAGGGCTGTGTTCTCTAGTGGCACATGGAACTATGGATCTGTACTGTCACACTACTGGACCCCTCCTCCTCTCTCTGCCTCCGCCCCTTTGTCTGTCTGTCTGTCTGTCTGTCTCTCTCTCTCTCTCTCTCTCTCTCTCTCTCTCTCTCTCTCTCTCTCTCTCTCTCTCTCTCTCTCTCTCTCTCTCTCTCTCTCTCTCTCTCTCTCTCTCTCTCTCTCTCTCTCTCTCTCTCTCTCTCTCTCTCTCTCTCTCTCTCTCTCTCTTTCTGTCTCTCACTCTCACCACCTCCCTGAAGGAATATCACGGATGACACACATCTAATTATCCAACCTGAATCACTGGGTCTCAGTTACACATGACAAGGCGAGTGATCCCGCTCCTCCTCCCTCATCCCCCCTCCCTCATCCCCCCTCCTCTGAAACGCTGGTCTACCCCCCCCCCTCCCCCGCTTCCTCCCCCCGTGTCTGACGCTCCTCGAGGGAGACCTCATTTAACATGGATCCGTGTCTCTGCCTCTCCCTTTACCTCCTCCTCCCCCCTTTCCTTCACGCCCCCTGCCCTGCGCCCCCCCCCCCCCCCCCCCCCCCCCCGCCGCCCCGCTCCCCGGGCCCTACCTGCCATTGGCCGTGGCTCATCTCTTATTTATAGGTACATATCTATACATACATATTCAGACTGGGACTGGCTCGGAGATGATAGGGCTTCCATTACTGACCTGTGGGGGGAAGGCAGGGGGGCGGGAGGGTGTGTGGGGGGTGGGCGGGGCGGGGGCATGCACCCTCAGGCAGAGATGAGAGCAGGTCCAGACTGGAATATGTGTGAATTTAAAATGAAACACGCGCCCAGACACATGAAGTCCCACAGATGCATTGACACACTGACACACACACACACACACACAGATACACACACACACACACACACACAGACATTCACAAATGCATCCCACATGTAGAAGCCCATTATGATCTCTCTGCCATTCGTTTCAGTCTGCGGACTGAGGACAGCATCATTAGTGCCATTACTGGTCCTCCATGAAGCTTTCCCTGTCAGAGCAGTGAATCCCATCTCTCAGAGGCACACTGACACCATGGTGCATGCACGCACACACACACACATATACACGCACGTGTGCGCATGCACAGACAAGCACACGTCTTCCTCCTCTCTCTCGCACTCTCACTCTTGTTCCCTTTCTCTGTCTCTCTGTCTCCCCTGGTAACAGTGGAACCTTGACATCCTACCAGAGACCCCCCCCCCCCCCCCCCCCCCCATGGCTGGTTGTCAGCCAGAAGACAATGGAGACGAGCTGGGGAAATATAACTGTACCTTGCTTAGCCTACCCCCTATTCCTCTCTCCCTCGATATCTCCTTCCTAGCTCTACCTCGGTCTCCTCTCGCTTTCCCTCCCTGCATTATTCTCTCTCTCTGCTCATCTCCCCCATTCTTAACTGTGATAAGAGAGGATATCCACTGTCACTGACTTGTGCGTCTGGGCATGAATGTCTATTTGTACAAACAAACGTGTGTGTGGCAATGAAGAAGACCCAGTGAGCCATGTGATTGAGTTGAGGAAACGAGAAGCCCGTCTGGCTCTTCTGTGACTGGTCTTCAAACACACACAGGCACGCGAGCTGAACATGTCAAGATTTCTCTAAAACCAAATATGACAAACAATTTCAAGTTGTCAAGCCTTCAAGCGGCTCTGTGTCTTCAAGTGCTTTTTTGTGATATGGATATGTGGTTCTGTTCTGTCCTTGACTCCTGGGTTTCTGAGAGGTGGGATCCCTCCGAGGGAAGGAAGAGAGGCTAAACGCTCCCTGCGTCTGCTCCTCCACCTCATCCTCTCTTTCAAGAAGAGAGACCTACGTATGTTTAAAACATCACCACGGCTGAAAGAGGTTCACCTAGAGTTAAATGCTTTGATCAGCCCTCTTATCACGCTGTGTGTGTGACGTGTGTGTGTGTGTGTGTGTGTGACGTGTGTGTGCTAACGAGGTGTGGGGAGGGTGAAGCTTGGGTTTCAGGGTGACTCAAGCTGTCTCCTTAACCTGGGCATGATCTGTCAGAGCTGCCTCTGTGTGTGTGTGTGTGTGTGTGTGTGCATGTGTGTGTGTGCGCCTGGGGCATGTATTCCTGAGTGGTCCCAAGCTACTCCTCACAGTAAGACAACACACATACACGTATTTATGAGTGCACCCACACACGTACACACGCTCACACACACACACACTCACACACACTCACACAGATATACCTCACACACAAACCCCATGGCTCCAGGCTGTGGAGACAGGCTGGAGGAGGAGATTGAGAAGGCTGATGTCGGGTGATTCCCCCGATCACCCCTCCCCCTGCCGCCTCCCATGCTGCCTACCCTTCACCTCCACCTATAACTCCCCCTCCCCTCTAATTCCCCCTCGACTTCCCCTTCACCTCCACCTCCCTTATACCCCACCCCCCACCCTCCAGCTCCACACCACCTCCCCTACCTCCTCCGCTCCACCCGGTGCTGGCTGATGGGGCTGGGGCTAGGGCTGAGATGGGGCTGGATGTTGATGTCTGTCAAGCCCGGAGTGTCACACTGAGATGGGGTGTGATCAAGCATGGAATCTCCTCTCTAGGACTGGACAGTGGGACCACAGGGGGTGTGTTAGTCAGGGATGTCTGTGTGTGTGTGTGTGTGTGTGTGTGTGTGTGTGTGTGTGTGTAGTGGGAAAAGAGGGTGCGCAAGCAGCTGAAGAGGGGAAACATGACTTGGGTACTAGCTGTAGGGAGTGGAGAGAGACAGAGTAGTCGATATGGGCCTCCTGGGCTTGGTTGCTGAGACAAAGAGGCTCAGACACTCTGTGTGTGTGTGTGTGTGTGTGTGTGTGGGGCGGTGGGGGGATAGAGGGACTTTGGGACAGGGAGAGAATGACAGTGACATGAAGATAGTGGAGGAGAGGAGAGAGAGTGGAGGAGAGGAGAGAGAGTGTGTGAGAGAGAGGAGAGGAGAGAGAGAGAGGAAAGAGAGAGAGAGAGGGAGAGAGGAAAGAGAGGAGAGGAGAGAGGAGAGAGAGAGGAGAGAGAGAGGAGAGAGAGAGGAGAGAGAGAGGGGAGAGAGAGGGAGAGAGAGAGGAGAGAGAGAGGAGAGAGAGAGGAGAGAGAGAGGAGAGAGAGAGGAGAGAGAGAGAGAGAGATGTCAGTGGGATGTTGGTGTCTCCAAAGCTGGAAGAGGGGTCAAAGAGCCCATGGAGATGGGAGACAGGGGGGATTCCCAGTGACGGGAGGGCTCACTGTGTGTCTGTGCGGTGTGTCTGTGTGGTGCGTTTGTGCATGCGTGTACGCATATGTTATATCCCTGGAAAGAAAGAAAAATTGTCAGGGACTGGGGGATTGGGTAGGGGGACTCTTGAGAGGTTGTTTTCTGCTGTTCATTGTGTCTGTGTGTCCGTGTTTGTGTGTTTGTGTGTGTGTGTCTTTGGGAGTTGGCCTTGATGATGTGGTAGACAGCTTGTAATGAATGCATTGTGAACAGCAGTTCTATATCATTCTACGAGATCGTTTGTGTCTGATCATGGGTGTGTGATTAAATAGATAAAAGTGTGAATATGCTAATTGCGTTTGCTTTGTGTGTGTGTGTGTGTGCGTCTCCTTTGAATTTGGCTGCCTCTGCAAGATTTAAATGAGAATGGAGGCATTGACCCTGAGAACTGCTGCACTTGCTAGTGTGCTTTTTGTTCGTATGATAGGAGAGAAAGGTGGCCAGTGAACCAGCTTGTCCGGTGTGACTGTATTTTTCCTCATTTGTGTTCCCTCCTCCTCAGCAGAGACCATATGCACATTACCCTGGGGTGAGCCATCTCTCCATTTCTCACTCTCTCTTTCTCTCTCTCTCTCCTCTCTCTCGCATACACCCATTCTTCCCATCTCACTTTTTCTTTCCCTGTCTCTCCATTTCTCTCCCTTTCCCTTGTAACAGACGGATGACTGGTATTTTGGTCTGTGCTACTTGCCGGATTGCATTAATGAAACACCAGACTCTATCATTACAAGTCAACAAACATCAGTAGGGCTGGGCCCTCTCTCTCTCTCTCTTCTCTCTCTTCTCTCTCTCCTGCTCTGTTTCTATGGAGTCAGTCAGTCATGCAGCCCAAGGTCAGAACACTCTCTTTCTTCCCCACACTCCTTCCTCTGTCTCCCTCCCTCCATGCCACTCTTCCCTCACCCCCTCAACCCTTCTTTTGTTTTCTGTCTTTGTCTCGTTCTTTTCCCCCCCTTTCTCTCTGTCCTCTACCTCTCCCTCCTGCCTAACCCTCCTATTGTGCTGGTTAATCTTGCCCACTCTCGCCTGTGTGCTGGTGTCCAGATGATGCATTAATCTAAGTTACCATGCCCATTGTTTATATGGTCCCTTGACCCATCTCCCCAAACACACCCACACACACACACACACACAAACACGCACACACGCACACATGCGCAGACTCAAACATGCATACACCCTCGTGCACACACGCGAAACAATTAAAAGGCCACAATTGCAATCGAAGCCCACGTTCACAATCAAAGCACATGTTCAATGCAACATGTCAGCCACACAAAGGAACAAATGATTTTGAGCACTGAACTTAATCTGGGAGCCCAAACAAAGCTGCCCGAGACAAGAAAATATGTTGTCGTCTATTCATCCACTTGGGGAATCGCCATGACGTATTCATGAGCTGATATTAGACAGTGATTCATCATTCTAGACATTTGTATTACTGACCATTGAACTCAGCACTTATCTGCCTCCTCTGGGCTGAACCGGAGTCAGCTGTTAACCGTCTCCATACAGACATGCCTGGGTTCTACAGATCTCGTATCTGTTGTATTGGTCTACACTACAGGCCTATACTGTTTTGAGACAGTGCTGACACCGCAAACATAGTTTGTTTGATTAATTACGTAAATTACTATTTTCATGGTGAATACTTTTTTTTATCCAACGACAAATAATGGATAATGGTTCAATGAGAGAGACAGTGGAGAAGAAGAGACTGTGTCCTTGAAAGGGCTTATTCTTACAGCTGGAACATCTTTTGCTCTCTCTCTCTCTCTCTCTCTCTCTCTCTCTCTCTCTCTCTCTCTCTCTCTCTCTCTCTCTCTCTCTCTCTCTCTCTCTCACACACACACACACCCACACACACACATACAATCCCACAACCAACCCCCTACACCAGCCCAGACCCCAGTCCAGTGTCCTCTTATCCTATTTTCTGTGGTTTAGCGGGAGATAGGGAGGGCATGAGACATGGCTAGCCCATGAATGAGAGGGCCACTAAAACACCTGGCACTTTTACACTGGGACGTAAATCAGTGTTACACGCGGCCCAAGGCTTTATTCTCCTCGCCCTCCTCTTCAGTGTGTGAAGGAGTGATAGAGGTGGAGAGAGAGAAAAGAGGGTATAAATAGAAGAGAGGGAGAGCGCGAGAGGGTGAAGAATGGAGGTGTGCTTGTGCATCCCTGAGAAGGAGAGGGAGAATATTTCAGTCACTTGTACGTCAGCTAGATTTCTGTTTGACAGGGACCATTGATTAGCACACCCCACTGCTTTCTCTCTACCCTGCCCCTTTTCTCTTGAGCTCTCTTTGTTGTGTGTGTGTGTGTGTATGTGAGTGCTTAGTCTTATGTCTAGAGACATGCATGATGATGGGGGGTGTAGAGGGGAGAGGAGAGATTAGGTTTGACACACGCACAAACACACGCAAACACACACCGCTCAATTTACAGATGCGTGCACATACCACACGCATGTCGTAACGTACACCAGCACTGTTCCTTCGTCTCCTGTTTAGGAACCACTCTTTCCGTGTGTGCAGCAGATGTTCAGCAAAAGGACCCCCTCCTCTTGCTGTTCCCTGTCCTCCCAACTCTTTTGTCCTCTCTCTTCCTACGTCACTGAGACACGTTAGAGCCTGAGGCTCATCTAAAACTCTGTCTGTGCTGGTATGTTTCTCTCTCTCTCTCTCTCTCTCTCTCTCTCTGTCTCTGTCTCTGTCTCTGTCTCTGTCTCTGTCTCTGTCTCTGTCTCTGTCTCTGTCTCTGTCTCTGTCTCTGTCTCTGTCTCTGTCTCTGTCGCTCTCTCTCTCTCTCTTGCTCTCTCTCTTGCTCTCTCTCTCTCTCTCTCTCTCTCTCTCTGTCTCTCTGTCTCTCTGTCTCTCTCTCTCTCTCTCTCTCTCTCTCTCTCTCTCTCTCTGTCTCTGTCTCTCTGCATTTCACATTCACACGCACATACAGACACGTGCGCACACTCCAGGCCCCTGTTTGTGCCGCTGGTCTACTGTCATCCACCCACACTGTGAAATACTCTTAACGTCCTCCCAGAACTCAGTCCATCACTCCCTACATGCAGAGAGAAACATTAGTGATGAATCTCCTCTCCCCTTGACCTATCTGTCTCTCCTTACCTCCAGCTCTCTCTCTACCTCCCTCCCTCTCTCTCTCTTTCTCTCTCTCTCATTCCCTCTCATACTCTCCCCCTTTCCACTCTTTTCCCCCCCGTCCTGTAGTGTGTTATTGTCTTGCTACATAGCTCAGCTACTCCCTCACTTCATTAGCTGTTCTCACAGAGGTGAACATCCTCTTTATTCTCGCCTCGACGGACGCATAAACAAAAGCTCTGAAAGGAAGCTTGACGGCTGATGCCAAGTCATCTAAGGAAAACATGAAGGTTGATAATTGTATTCCTGTTAATCATGCTCCTCTCCTTTCCTCTCCTCCCATCTCTTCTTTGGACTTGCTGGTATCCGAAGGATTGCATGCTTTGTTGTCGGGCCAGACAGAAACCACCTGCGGAAAGACAGATCTCTCGTGGTGTACTTGAGTGGATGTGTGTTTTCCTGCAATCAAGAGTGCATGTTTTCCGGTGAGACTGCGGATGTCCTTTCACTGTAAGTTTGACTAAATGAGGCCAACATAATAGATCATAAAAAGACAACAATTTTTCGAGCAACTGCTCCAAAAATCAATAGCAATGTTCTTTAAGGAGCTTGTCCTGGTCCCTGGACGGTGTCCTGGCCCTGTCTACTCCAAAACGGCCTTATCTGTCTCGTCCAGCCCGCCTCCCAAACAGCAGCACCCTGGAGGAGTGGAAAGCTCCTTAAAAAGCTTCTGACACACTGTGTGTGGGGTTGTGAAAGTGTGTGTTTGTGTGTGGGCATGAAGATGTAAGGAGACGGAGTGCTTGACAGTCACACACACACACACACACACACTCTCAGTGTGAATCGCTGTGTAAACTTTGACACTTATTCAGAGCGAAGTACCAAAATGGATGATTTGTCACAGGTTTGGGTGCTGAACTCTGTGGTCTTTTCTTGCTCTTTTTCTCCTCCCCCTCTCTCTCTCTCTCTCTCTCTCTCTCCCCATTTCTCAACCTCTGTCTTTCTCTCTCTCTTTCTCTCTCTCTCGCTCCATAACTCTGTCTTTCTCCCAAATGAACGTCTTGTTTCCACATCTCTTTTATGTCGTTGCCTTAGGAAAGGGTTTCAAATGGCCCTCAAAGTGAACATTCAGAAATAGAAAATCCTCGGGGAGACTGTTACCCCTGGCGGCATACATACATAACAGACATGATTATGTAAAGGAGAGAAACCCTCTGTTCGCAATCCGGCTAAACAGGCCTTCAAGTAAGAAACCACTCTTGTTTCAACAGAGGGTTGGCGAATGGCAAACTGAACCCTTTCCAAGGAAGAACTTCTCTTTGATCATTGCTTAAGAGGCATGGAGGACCTTCTCCCAGTCCTCATCTCCAGTAGACATACCTGGGACCGGGGGCGCTGGCCCAGCTGAAGAGGTAGCAGAAGAAAGGATTGACGTTCCCACTTTGAAGTTAATGGAAGGAGGATAGAAGGGATTCGGGGTATTCGGGGGATGAGAGAAACTCAAAATTGCATTGGGAGTCATGGCAATAAGGTTGTTGCAGTAAGGCTGTCTGAAGCTGTGGAATCATCTGATGAGAGACCTCCCTCGTCAGTGAGGCTAAGACCTCCAGCCTCCAGGGAAATGCCTCAATGAAACCCACGACCTCCACCTTCCAGGGGATATGCCTCGATGACACCCAGGGCCTCCGCCCTCCAGGGGATATGCCTTAGTGAGACCCAAGACCACCTCCAGGGGAAACTTCTCAGTGACCCAAGAGCTCGACCCTCCAGGGACACACCATAGTTCTCCACAGGCTCTGACTCTCAGAATATGGACTCTGGGATCCTCCGGGGCAGACTGGTAGAGACCGGGAGGGACTGATAGACTGAGAAAGATTGGCAGGGACTGGGAGAGACTGGTAGACACTGTGATGGACTGGGATAAACAGATTGGGAGTGAATTGGAGAGAAGAGAGATGGTCACCTGTATCTCATACTCATTATAGATGAGTACAGTCTGTGTACTGGTCCATAGTGACTCCTATCACAGGTCCCACTGTGTGGTTGTGTTTATGGTAATCATCCCAGACCTCATCAACACCTGCATGGGGGCAACAATGTGAATGAGATGCACAGGTGGCACCGTGGACTGGCTCTCTCCTCAGCACCCCGACAGACCTCATGCATGTTTGAGTAGGGAAGTGAATGATACAATTACCTTTTCCCCTTGTGATTATGCCCTAGGTTAGCAAAACCTATTTCCTGTCTAACACAGGAACTGCTGTCTTACAATGATGGGGCTGAGGGGGCGTGATTCTGGGCACACCATTCACCAGAAATGGAAACAAGATGAACAAAACCTGAATAAAACATTTTTTCATATTGGTAAATATCTGTGTATTCAATTTATGTACAGTATGTGGGCTAGATTAGAATAGTAGATGCTATTTCGCCCACAGAAAAAGGAATAATCACTTCACACAGAGTAAATTGTTTTATGTTTACAAAGATTTTACTCATTTTTTGGTTGACAGTAGAATCCCGGTTTTTGGATCTGATTTTGTTTGAATGCGAGCTTTGACACCTCAAGCAGGATGTGTGATGTGTGCTACTACTGCATGTGAGACTGGAGAGGTGGTCTGCTGTTTCGTGCTGCTTTTAGGCCTCCTGTATTTTGTTGGCTAATGGTATTTGTGCTAAGAGAAAATCACTGCCTGTGTTAAATAATTATACAGCTGAGCAACTTCTGTGATGCACTCTGCTTTCTCGCAGAGAAATCTAATGTGAAGAGTTTTAAGACTAATATACTAGCTCGTGGTGCTCATCAAATACATAACACCTATTAACCCACTCAACGTCTGTAAGCATGTCCGAATGCTGCGTGTTTTCCTCTTTTAATCAGAGCGCAAATTACACAATGTTTATGAGCACCTACATAGACAAAGTGCTGAGAAGAGTGAATGTGTAATTTACATGGTTAATATTCCATTGAGAGCGGCAGCGGTTTGCTCACTCTGATAGCGTTCATTTGTGCTGCATTGGTCGGAACATTAATTAGTCCTGATTCGCTTTCCATTTCATACAGTGCCGCGCGCTCCCTGTTCAGAAACCTTGATCAGCGCTCATTCATTTCAACCTATTACCGCTTCCGCTCTCCCGCTCTGTTTTCCCAAAGCCTCTTGACATGTCAGCTATTACCCTTCTAATTTAAACAAGTGGGGAAAAGGGGGGAAATGGGTAGAGAGTGGGAAACGTAAGGGGGAGAGAGGTAGGCACACAGCCCCTTCCCTGTTTCGCTCCACGGCTCCGTTCTTCCTAATGGATAAATGTTTTTCAGCGGCTCGTTGCACCAGCTCGGCGAGCTAGTCGACGGCTGAGGTTTCGGATGAAACAGGAAATTAAGCACGCTTAATCTGTTTTACTGAGTCAAGCAATAAAAGTTTCATTTTGACATAGATTATGGATGGGCTGTGACCTGGGGGAGAAACACACACACACACACACACACACAAACACACTGAACAGTGGTGTAGGAACCTTGTTCTCAAGGTCATTGTCTACCCATTCCCCTCAAACTGTCATCCACTTATCCTCTCCATAATGGGACATGCTAACCGCTTCAGTACATTTGACACCCCCGGAAGTCAATATGCATGGCTTCCTGTAGGAGAGTGGCATGTCAGAATGTGTATGTCGGTGCATGTACGTCTCCCCCCATGCGGGTGTTTGTCTGTGTGTATTTGTTTCCTTTTGCATGGATCTTGCTTGAGGTGTAAAGGAAGAAGCTACCTCAATCTGGGAGCTGCAGTTGAAACTGGTCTCTCTCTGGGAGCTGCAGTTGATACTGGTCTCTCTCTGGGAGCTGCAGTTGATACTGGTCTCTCTCTGGGAGCTGCTGCTAATACTGGTCTCTCTCTGGGAGCTGCTGATACTGGTCTCTCTGGGAGCTGCAGTTGAGACTGGTCTCTCTCTGGGAGCTGCAGTTGATACTGCTCTCTAGGAGCTGCAGTTGATACTGCTCTCTCTGGGAGCTGCTGCTGATACTGGTGTCTCTCTGGGAAATGCTGATACTGGTCTCTCTCTGGGAGCTGCTGATACTGCTCTCTCTCTGGGAGCTGCAGTTGATACTGGTCTCTCTCTGGGAGCTGCTGATACTGCTCTCTCTGGGAGCTGCTGCTGATACTGGTCTCTCTCTGGGAGCTGCTGATACTGGTCTCTCTCTGGGAGCTGCTGATACTGGTCTTTCTCTGGGACCTGCAGTTGAGCCTGGTCTCTCTCTGGGAGCTGCAGTTGAGACTGGTCTCTCTCTGGGAGCTACAGATATTACCCCCATGGGAAGAGGGAGGCAAATTAAAAAGAGAGCCCATCGGATATTCTCAGATTTATGTTGTTCCCCTTGACTGAAATACACACACACACATATATATATATATATATTTATATGTGTGTGAGAGAGAGAGAGAGACTAGAGGGTTAACGACTCTCGGGCCTGAGGTCTATAGTTGCCCTGCCCTGTCAGTTAGTAAGGCCAGGTAATTACCTCTGAATGACAGGTCTGGAGGTGCTGTGTGTGTGTGTGTGTGTCTCAGGATGGTTAGGGGATGTGGGGGTAGGGAGAGAAGATGGGAGATGGATGGAGGAGGAGTTCTCCTGATCCTATTCAATTCAATTAAAGTGGATTTATTGGCATGTGTAGAAGGACACCTTCTTGCGTATGCACAGCACACAGCCAGGGGTTTGACATGATGTGTGCACCCCCCCCTCCTCCCCTGGGACCAGGGTGCATTGTTACTGGATGGATATGAAGAAGGCTGTCTGATTTCAAGTCCTTTTCTGGGTGGCATGCCTGTTTGCAGCAAGCAACATGTATTATTTCTCTCCTCTCCTCTCTTCTCCATTCCTCTCGTATTGACAGAGGGGCTTTGTTCATTTCCCTCTCTGACTCAACAGTGAAGCACTACTGATTTTATAGAATTGAGAATGGAGTCTGGCTGGAGTAGATAGTGGGCCTGTTTTCATTGCAGCCCAGGCCCGGCAAAGCAATTTATTTTTACTTTTATTATCATTTGCCAAATTCCAGTTTTACTTTCAATGTGTTTGCTATCAATTTGAGTAACACATTGTCCAAATGAGAACATTTTGTAAGATAATAGTATTGTTTAATTCCAGATATACTTAGTAGAACTACATCCACCTTTCTTGCTCGGCAGAACTCCTGGTGGAAGCTATTCCCTCTCGTCTCCCCATCTACACAACAGTCATCAACGAATCGATAAAACAAGCAAATAGAGAAGAGGAATAAGACAAATAATGGAACACAGAATAAAGAAATGTTAGCTTCTTGCTACTCCCCATGCTTTAGTCAGTGTGCGTGTGCCTGTGTGAGTGTGTGACTCTAGGGACTTTAGCCAGTCAGCTCAGTCACCATCCTATTGAGGTGGGGTTTATCCCAGGATGTGTTCACAATGAGCAGTCTGTCACGGCAAATTACAATCCCCTAATCCAGCCTCGAACACAGAGAGGAAGGGGAGGTGGAGGTGGAGAGAGGAAGGGAACAAGGAGGAAGAGGAGGAGGAAGAAATAGAAGTAACAGAAGGAGAGTGGGAGGTAAAAAGACATACACCAGGATCAGGTTTACCATCACTACAATGGGATCAGAGACAAGCATCATTCATTCATTCATTCACAAGCATGTCCCATTTTCAAGTGCTGTCTCTTTCACTCCACACACACGCACGCTGACACACACACACACACACACTCAAAGGACTGTCCCTAATGGATGCTACCTTAAGTGTTCCTTGTGGCTCCTGGATAAGCGGTGGAGCAGAGAGAGGGATGAGGAGAGATGGAAGCATGGAGGGAGAGAGCGACTGATAGGCTTACAGAAAGTGGGGGTGGAGCTGGGTGGGGAAGGAGGGCTGAGGAGAGTGAAGGCCATGCAGAGAGTAAAGACTGGAGAGGGCCTGATAGAGACAGAGCGGATGGAGGGGATGAGGATGTGGGGATGGAGAGGGCAGGGGGGCATGGCTCTGTAAAGGTCCCTGTCTCAGCAGCTTTGTCTCAGCCCGGATAAAGGCCACTGTCCCCTCTCTGGTCCTCAGCCCTGGAGCTCCGGCCCTGTTCTCCGAGGCCTACCCAGGTCTCCTCACTACAACTCACTCACTTGATCCTAACTAGCAGTGTCCTGATTTTCACTGTTACTATCTCTCCTCACCACAGAGGGAGATATATACCAAATATCCACAGGTCAAGGATACAGGTTAAGGACACTTCTTAACACTGCAATCCAGATACAAAATACAAGCCAAGCACACTGCCTCTATCCTAGCCACAGTGCAAGTGTACGCTGTGCATGTTTGTGTCTGAGGCTATGTGCGAGTGTGCGCCGTTAAACCGTCAGCCCTGTGGAGAAGAGCAGAGGGAGGTGGAGTCAGGGGCTGTTTGATGAGCTGTGCTCTTTAAGACTCCGCTACTGGAGCTTCACCTCAGCTGGTCTCTAGCTGACTGTGCGCGCGTGTGTGTGTCTGACTGTGCGTGTGTGTCTGTATGTGTGAGTGTGTGTGTGTGTGTGTCTGACTGTGCGTGTGTGTCTGTATGTGTGAGTGTGTGTGTGTGTGTGTGTGTCTGACTGTGCGTGCGGGTGTGTGTCTGTATGTGTGAGTGAGTCTGAGTGGAAGACAACATTTGAGAAATCTCCCTTTGAACTCATTAGGAGGATTCCTATTCCATTCAGCAGTCCGGCCAGCAGATATCCCAAGGCTGGGTCTGACACAGCAGGAGTCACATTACAACTAAACATCAGACAGGGGGGGGGGGGGGGGGGGGGGGGGGGGGGGGGGGGGGGGGGGGGGGGGGGGGGGGGGGGGGTCCCCACAGCACACACACACACAAACTTGTTCATTCAAGCTCCCAATAAAGATGAACTTGAGTCTACCAACACAAACTTCTACTTGGAAAGGGCTTCTCCTCTGCCTCTTTAGCTTGCCTGTTGGCCCAGGCTGCAGGTTCTACAGGGAGTGTTCCAAGGGTCAGAGAGATGCTGTAAATGTTATTTTAGGTTCTGTTATGAAGGACTGAGTGAGGCTCCACTCTGAAGCCACTTCTCTCTCTCTCTCTCTCTCTTTCTCTCTCTCTTTCTCTCTCTCTCTCTTTCTCTCTCTTTCTCTTTCCAAGGCGTCTCCAGGCGTTAGTTGGCGCTAAACGAAAGTTCTGTCCCAAAGTCAGCATAGCGCCAGCTCTGAACAGAGGCAGGCAGAGGACATGAATAGGCTTCCTCATCCTCTTCTCCTCACCCTCTCCATCTCCATCTCCATCTCCCCCTCCACCCCTCCCTTCCTGCTACAAAAGGGAGAGACTCTAATCCAGAGTCCCCATCCCCACCCTGGGCTGTCCTCCCAGGCAGATTACTGGCGCTGGAGAAGAAGGGCTGGAAATGGGGGGGGGGCTACTGTACAGCCATTGTGAGGGGGCCAGAGAGTGAGCAGAAAGGGGGATTTGTGTGTGTGTGTGTGTGTGTGTGTGTATGTGTGTGTGTGTGTCCACAGGTCTCTGCTGGTGTGTGCAGTGCAGTGGTCTGTGCATCTCCCTTCTGTGATGCTGCTTTATGTGCTCTCCATGTCCCGCTTCCCCCGGTCAGCGCTGTTCCCCTGTGTCCTCCTCTCCTTCTCCCTTCTTCTCCCTCCTCTCCTTTCGTCCCCCTTCTCCCCCTTCCCTCTCTCTGTTGCTCACTGGCATAGAGGCTAATCCCCTCAGAAAAGGATGCGTTCGCTGCAGTTAACCCACAAACTGCCTCTAAACTCCTTCCCGTCTCCTCCCATCCTCCCTTCCCGCCATCACTGCTCTTTGCCATCACTGCTCCCCCCCCTCCCCCCTCTCTCTCCCCCATGGACAGTGTTGCAAAGGTCCCCGGTACCCCTTGTGGGTGCTATGTGGCCTCAGCCTAACGCTCTGGACATGAACACTGTTTGTTTGCTCAAGTGTGACTTGTGTTTGCTGCTGGTTGCTCATTCATGCACAGCATTCTGTTCAACCTCTGTTTGCTTAGTGTGTTCGCACTTTATGTAGATCCGGTGTGTGAGCTTCATACAGTACACCATGTGGTCCAACAAAGGAGAAGCTTGCTCTCTGCTGGAAATATCTGCTGCCTTTCTACTCAGCACAGCACTACAGCCAGAGCTGTAGTTACTCATCTCACTGTGTGTGTGCTTGCTTTCTAGAGAGGTCCACATTCACGGGTTTGAGTATGTGTGTGTGTGTGTGTTTCATTTGTGTATTACAAAGAGGCATGAGTGCATGGTGTCAGGATGTGCAGTGAGTGTGTGTGTGTGTGTGTGTATGTTTGTGTGTTTTTACTGTAGTATTCCAAAATGAGTTGAATGACCTCAGCGTGGGAATACCCAACATGCATTGCTCGGATGCGCTAATCCTTCTGGTTGCTGACGAATCCTTTACCTTCCGCAGTGTGCATCAGTCCTTGCACTAGGCAAGGCTCAGATCTAAGCTAAACGTTCTCATGAGCGCTAAAGCTACATGCTAAGATAGATGCTAAGCATGTCGGATATGAATGGTCAGGTTATTTTGAGCAGTAGGATAAAGAGTTATGTTTTGGAGGCAAATGTCTGGATTAAACATGAAAATGTTAGAATAAAGGGAAGAAAAGAGAAGCGAGGAAGGGAAGAGGAGATGACAGAGAGAGGGAAAAAAGGCAGGAGGGAGGGAAGAGAGGAGCTGGATAGTAGTGTTTTAGGGTGAGAAACTATTTTCCCAGAGTTGAATTAGTGACGCTTATAAAACGTTTTCATGTTAATACTGCCAAATACAGTTCCTTAATCTTCTGTAATTCCCTGTGCGATCGGTCTTACTGCTAAAGAACACACTGATTACTCTCCACTAGTATACATTAACTTTTCTCCCCTCTGGAGAGAGAGAGAGAGAGAGAGGGAGAGAGAGGGGGGGGGGGAGAGAGAGAGAGACGGGGGGAGAGAGAGAGAGGAAGAGAGAGAGAAAAAGATTGGTCGTTGGAAAGATGGCACAAGGGAGTAATGAGTTAAAGGAGAGAGAGAGAGAGGGAGAGCCAGGGTGGTGTGTTCCAGTGGTAAGCACCCCAGTATTTCCTGTGAGCTCTTTAGGAGTTAGCCACAGACCTTAAAGACCCAGCGCACCTGACAATCAGCTTTACAACGCTGTTAAAAACAAACACAGCCACAGCACAACCACAGAGAGCTCAGACGCCACAGAAACAAATGTCGAGCATGTATTCCCATTGACTTGGGCAAGAAAGGGGGATGGAAGGCAATGGGGGGGGGGGGGGGGTTACCTAGTGCAGGATTTAATTTCCGCCCTGCGCGGTGAGATAAGTCAAGCTTAATGAGCTGACGGAGAGAGATGGAGGGAGAGCAGGCTATGAGCACCAGGGCACAGAGAGGAGAGGAGGGGCGGACGGCAGGGGAGGAGGGTAAATGATAGCGGAAAGAAAGGGTTTCCTGCCCTCCCTGTCAGGGAAGATATGGAGAGAGGGAGGAGGGAGGATGGGTGGGTGGGTGGGTGGGTGGGTGGAGAGAGGGAGCAGGAGAGCGGATGTAGGAGTAAGAGGATGATGGGATAGTGTAGGATCCCAAGGCTGTAGGGTTGTATGCAGCACATTGTGTGCTAAAGTAGACCCCTTTCACACCATGAACCAGGTTTTGCTCTGTTTATTTGAAGTGGATTCAACATGTGTCAAACTTGTCCATGCTAAACCTATGATACTGTAATGTACAGTGTTGTTGCAGGGCTGTTCTGAACATCAGACCAGAACATTGGCTGAGTTTTGAAATCAATACATTTAGTTGACTGTTTACTGTGAGATTACCTCAATGGTACTTCCAATACTGACTGCTGCTGCTGTGTGTGTGTGTGTGTCTGTGCTTTTTTGTGTGTGTCCTCAGCCCCTCTCTTTATGGCCCTTCCCTCTTTCCAATCTGCTGCCTGATCCAACCAATCATGCTGTGGATTGGATCAATTTGTCCTCCTCTATCTGTGATTAGAACTGAACTGCTCGCACTGCAGGGAAGAGGGAGAGAGAGATGGAGAGGGATAGAGAGAGTGTGAGAGAGGGTGAGAGAGAGTGAGAGAGAGAGAGAGCAAGGGAGAGAGAGAGTGTGTGTGTGTGTGGGGGGGTTATCATTAGTCTACACCAGCATTCGGCAACAGGCAGCCTGGGGCCATAATATTTGGCCAGCCAAATTATTTAGATAATCAGATTTATAGTCATTTTGCCTACATAATAAAAAGTTAATTTATCAATTCTTCATTTCGCGGTGAATTTTGATTTCGAGTTTTTTGTTTTTAAGTTCTGACCGGAGTTGCAGTGGAAAGGCCTCTTTGAAGGTAATGTATTGATTGTCTCTGGGGCCGTAACATTTTATTTTTCTTGCAAACTGCAACAACTTCATTGCAGATAATAAACACCGGCAAGGGCGTAGAACATAGTAGGGATGGTAAAGAGATGGGTAAGGGGAAAGATTGCGTCATTAGGAAACAAAAAAGTTCCAGGAGCTGTCCAGGTGCTCGAGGTACAGGAGCTGTCCAGGTGCTCGAGGTACCGGAGCTGGCCATGGTGCTGAAAAGCACCCATCCAAGACATTTAGTTCCCCTTTACTTCACTTCATCTAATACACTGTTGTTTATGGGTGTAATTCAATTGTAAACACCATATGTTCAGTTGGAGCAGTTTGGTTTTGCGTGGGGGATTGGGTGAGTCTCTCTATGTCTCCTTAAACGGGGTGTCCCCAAGCCCTAATCCATTTGTCCTCTCTTTCTCTCCTCCTCCCTCTCATCCCTCGCTCAGAGGGAAATGTCAGACAGTATCTTGCTCCTGTCCCTGCTGCATGGTGACGGTCTATCTCCAGCCAGAGCTCCGGAGAGGAGGGGGGTTCCTAAGGGAGTTCACCTTGAACAGGGGCCAGCTCTGCGGCGAGATGGGGCTGTGTCTGCCCCCCTCCAGGGCTGGAGATTTACCTAAATGCCACCAGGTCTTTTTTTGGATGAGTGTAGAAAATAAGAACAAAGCAGACGAGGGTATCTATCTTACACTGCTCGAGCTTCTGAATGTCACATTCAAATAGACATGATCAAATAAGTGAGTGTGTGTGTGTGTGTATTTGTGTGAGCGTGTGCATGCAGAGTGGGGTTATAGGAGGTTGGGATGGGCCGGGAACCAATGGCATTTACATTTGTACCTGTCCTGTTTTTTCATTAGAGTTGACTGGGTTACTTTAAAGCAGCGGGGGGCAATCCTGGTCCTCAGGGGCCACTGTCCTGCATGTTTTAGATGTTTCCCTGCTCCAGCACACCTGATTCAAATGAATGGTCATTACCCGGCTTCCACAGAGCTTGATAACAACCTATTCATTTGAAACAGGTGTGCTGGAGCAGGGAAACATCTAAAACATGCAGGACAGTGGCCCCTGGGGACCAGGTTTCCCCCCCGCTGCTCTAAGGAGACCAAAAGCGAAGATTTCTCATGGGGCAACAAAATCACTCTTATCTCAACATGCTCCCTCTGCAGCTGCCTACACACACACACACACACACACACACACACACACACACACACACATAGAGAGACAGACACAGATACAAACATACACACACACACAGACAGATGTTTCATGCTTATAGATGAGGTATCCTGTTGAGAGGGGAAAACGAGAGGCAGACCAAACTGAACAGCAACCCTAAACAACAACAACAATAACAACACGCTGATCGGCGACGAGTGGCAGAGTGGCCGCCCGCTCCGTGAGAGCAGTGTGTGGTCGGAGAAGGTCAGCGTGTTCTCCAAAAAGCACCGCTGGTTCATTTCCGAGAGTGCCGTCTGAATGAGTGATGTCAAGGATCTGGACTGATGTTAATCACAGTCTCTGACACTGTTCTCGCTCTCTCAATCTTACTGTCTCTCTCTCTCTCTCTCTCCCTCTCTCTCTCACTCACTCACTCACTCACACACTCACTCACACACACACACACACACACACACACACACACACACACACACACACCTCCGGTGAGAGAGAGAGAGAGGCAGAAAGACTGATGTGCAGACAGACAGGCAGACAGACAGGCAGAGACATGCACAGGGAAGAGGACACAAAGGGACAGGGACAGAGACATGAGTGGACAACTGCCATCAGAACACCCCAAGCCACGCTCACCCCTGCAAATGTGGCGATCCCATGCGATGGCTGACCTTCTCAACCGTTAAGAGAGTTTACACTCTCGTGCAGACACAAACACACACACACACACACACACACACACACACACACACAGGAGCACAATGAAATGCCATCTCTCACGGGTGCATCCACATGCTTGAATAAAAACGGTGGTCATGTGTAGAATGAGTCCTGTGAAAAGGTCATTCAGCATGTATCTGTCTGTGTGTGTCTGAATGTGTCTGTCTATTGCTGCTTCTGTTATTGGACGTAGTTGTGGTCAGTCCCTCTGGCAACATTTTCCCCATGTACCTTCTGATGGTATGACCTGTGTTAGCTGTTACATTGGGATGGGAGAGTGGAAAAGCAAAGAAGGTGGGCGGAATGAGAGGTACCAGGTCCAGACCCATATATTATTCAGACTGAGTAATAGAGGCTTGTACTGGGGTATACATTATTGAGGACAGGTTGTCTTCGGGCTACAGTAGTTAACCTTAAGTGTCTCCTGAGGCTAGGCTTTCAGAACAGCCTCACTAAGCATTACGTCAGGTAGATAGTTTTGTATTTGAAATGATTCTAAACTATCAAACTGGAGTCCAAAATGTAGCTGTTCCCATCGGATGGTAGTGACTGTCCAGAAACATGTGACTATTTGCTTCTGTGTGCGTAAGCGTATGTTTGTGTTAATACCCTCTGGGGCATTGTACTGTTGTACTAAGATGCACATTCAAAGTTCTTAGTTGTGTGTGTGTGTGTGTGTGTGGTAACATTGAGCTCATAGCTAACTGGTATTGTAGGACACATTTCAACTCATTTCCCAAGCTATCATGTGTTCCTGTGCTGCTGGTGGACAATAGTATGTCTGACTCAGCTCTCTGTCCATTCCTTATTGTCTACTGTGCACTGTAAAGGATCAGTGTTGATACTCTACCCTGGTGTCCTGTGTGTTCTTGCTCTTAATGCGGTGTCCTCTGTAGTAACTACACTTGCGCTATAGGGTGTGACACACCTGTATGTAGGTCTCCTGTATTACATTTCACACTGAGTAGCACAGACACACACAGACCCACTTTCACATACACATGCGCGCACACATAAGAAAGGACTTATAAACACACACACACACACATACACACAGAACCACACACACACACAAAAGCGCACAACTGCAAGCACAGGAAACGTAGAGCGATGTGTGTTTATCCTCTTAGCTTTCCGACAGTCCTGTCTATGGGAAGAACAGTATCACACAGCATTTACATTGATCCTTATTAGACCAGGAGATTAAACCTTCAACAAACGTCTTAGAGTTGACGAGTCAGGAGTTTCATCACATGAAGGCACAGGCACGCACGCACACACACACACACACACACACACATACACACACACACACTCCCTGCACTCTTGCACACATTCTTAATCATCCATAAAAAAGGGGGGAACCGGAAAGTTTGAAGAATCATAATGACATTACACCTGATTCCATTCTGTTCTGATCATAGCACTCCACTCGATGATTTCAGGTTGAGATTGATGGCAGTCTCCTGGGCAACAGGGCAGGTCATGTGGTTTGCTCTATGGCACAGTATTATATTATGGGCTGTTTGTTTCCCAACTCTCTAAGGGAGAGTTGTCCTGGCAACAATCCAGCACATCGCTTGGACCATAACTCTTCGGGGCCTTTGCAGCAGCTGTGTGTATGTGTGTGTGTGTGTGTGTGTATATGTGTGTGTACAGTATAAATGGGACTTGGAATGCTGGCTGCTGTGCAAGTCTCTCGGGAGATGTTTTCATGTTCTGACAGTGTAGACGAGTAGAGTCACCTTTTCTATTCTTTTATTCTCCCCCCCTCTCTCTCTGTCTCTCTGTCTCTCTGTCTGTCTCTCTCTCTCTCTCTCTCTCTCTCTCTCTCTCTCTCTCTCTCTCTCTGTCTCTCTGTCTCATGAGTATGAGTATACATGAGCATGAGTTGACTTGAAGTTCAAAATCTCCATCTTCACATTACGGTAGTCTTGATCTAAGCTGCTGTTTGTAATCCAGTCAAGGTTCTAGTCAGCGTGGAGGTGAAGGCCTTGGGCCCTGACCCCTTGACATGGATTATACAGTCTGCTGCTGCATATGGATGGCCTTGCTCAGACACTGGAGAGAGGAAGAGTGTGTGTGTGTCTGTCTGTGTGTGTGTGTGTGTGTGTGTGTCTGTCCTGCTCTACTGATAAGACCTGCGGCTCTCGGGACCATAGAGACTCAAATCACATCCACCTTTACGCCAAGAGAAGGAGAGGGAGAGAGGGAGGGAGGGTGGGTGAGGGAGAGACAGAAAGAGAGAGACAGGGAATATGATATGAGTGTCCTGCGTTCAGTATTCTACTGAGAGCAAGGAGATAGAAATCAAGGAGCGGGAGTGTTCCTGTTCTGACACGGACGAGAAACCGCGGAGGATAGCAGAGATGGAGGGAGGGAGGGAGGGAGGGAGAGGTGGAGAGGGAGGGAGATAGTGGTGGAGAGGAATAGGGCAAAGAGGGAAAGAGATAAGAATCAGAACATGTTCGCTTTTCTTCTCTGGTTCCTCATGAAGGAGACGGTGCTGAAGAGGGATTTGAGGAAGACGGGAAAAGAGGAGAGGAGCGTTTTTAGAGAGGGAGAAGGAAGGAGAGAGAGAGATTTAGAAACAACGTGTGATAGCAAGGCAGATCAGTTTAATCTACTCTTACCATTGTGTCAACAATTACAATATAATAAATGGGGTTACAGTGTATATTTATATAAATGTATACTGTCTATGTATACATTGGATTTGATAGGTGTATATATGCATACTGTAAATGTAGTGTATCCATATTTTTTTTACACAGTTTGAGAATGGTTGATGTGTGTTTGTGCATGCGTGTGTTTCTAGTGACCCATCACTGACTGGTTTCATCATGGCAACCATGTATCCATGACAAAAAGGAGCACTGCATCACTCGTTACCAAGCAACAACGTAGCGAGGTGTGATGCTGAGCATCACACTCACAAACACAAACACACACTTCAAATTCCACACTCAAAAACACACGTAAACAAACCCTCACATTCATACACTGTTTGTGTGTGTTGAGTGCAGGGAATGCACCAGAACAGAACCCCTGATTGGTTTACAGTTTATAATTAACCTGAGTCTGGCCCTGTGTGACCCTCTGACAGCCTTAAACCCTCAGGGCAGCCCTTGCATGTGAGTGTAAGTGTGTGTGTGTTTTAGCATGTGTGTGTATGTGTGAGAGAGCATGTGTGTAATTATTTAGTGTGAGTGGCATAAACAGAGCTCCAGTCCTCAAGGTCTGCAGGAGATTCTCCTCCATCTTTGCCCCAGACAGAGACACTGAAGCCTGGGGGACATATCTCCAGCCTGTGGAACCCTGGGGCCAGAAGGACCCTGCTTTATTAGCCAGGGGTGACTGGATCTCATACCAGTTTATTGAGGGCTGAGATATTAAATCAGCAGAATGGCCACGTATACAGGTTTAATGCAAGGGAGCAGTAGAAGTCATAGTAGCTTGCCAACGAGCAGTTTTATGCCATTGTGCCCCCCCCCCCCACACACAAACACACACATGCCACAGAGCAGAGGGCCAGTTGGGTGGCTGGCAGAGTCAGAGCAGTACGCAATGTCACCATGGCACATCATTCCCTGTCCCGTTGCCCAGGAGACGGGCGCCCTGCGTCCCTAGGTGGGCGCGGCGGGGGAGTGTGAAGCGAGCGGCGCGCTGAGCCTCCTCGTCACGGCTCCGCACGGCACTTTGAAGATCATGCGCGCCAAACAAAGCCCAATCCATAGGGGGTGCCACAGGAACACAGACGCATGTACACACACGCACACAGTCACAGTTGCACGACACCCACAGGCACAGAGAGACACATTTCCATCCGGAAACGCACGCCGACACGCGCGGTGAAATGCTGTCGTTCCTATATCTTCAGCCGGCCTGCTGTTCACCGTCCACTGGATCTTCAGATTGATCCGAGGAAATATTCAATGGATTTACAAATTCATTTTCTCCGCACACCCGAATGAGTTTGCAAAGCGCACCTGAACAAGCCTGTAGTGAGTCACGCACTGTTACGCCGCTGTGTAAACATGGATCAGTCCGTCTCAGTCACGCTGGACCGGCGAGCTCGTAGCCTCCGGTCGTCACGGTGAGGTGGTCTCCCAGAGCCTCCGCAGGCCTTAGCGATCTGGATACGAAGATCCCTGACATCTGAGGCGGATTTTGAGGTGGCGGTTGCTAAGGCGGACACGGTATACGATCCGTCTGTCAGGTCGGGATCTGGCACTCAGGCAGGGAGGATACACCCTGGAGTGGTGTGTGTTTGCTCCTGTGCACAGTGCCATGAAACTGCTGTTGTGTGTGTGTGTGCGTGTGTTTGGGGGGTAATTGTAAAGGCTTGCGGCTGATCCTGGGGGCTGCATCAAACAGAACGACTTCAAAGCCGCCCCAGAGCAGAGGAGAGAGCCCTGTCTACACACCTTGCACACCAACACACACAGGCACCTATACACGTGCAAACACACACACACGTTCTACAACGGAAATACACACCCACCCACACACACACACACGCAGGCACACACACACACACAGGGTCTCTCTATGTGGTTTGGTTATGTGCCTTCCAACCATGCAGGGGTGCTATTGAAGTCTGGTGACTGCTAAACACTGAAACACTGTCTTCACCCGTTCCTCCACCTCTTTCCTACCTACTCCTTCTCTCTCTTTAACATGGCTTTGATGACTAAAAGCTGCACGCCGGCATCACTATTGATTTGGTCTCCTCCTGTTTTGGGGAATAGGGAGCTTTAGTTTCTCCAAATACAGATGGGAAAACAGTCAAATTGACCATGTTCTAGAAGGCCTTTCACAGCCAATTTGGGCCAGGCTTTTCCTCTTGTCTCCCGCCCGCTGTAGTCCTCTCTGTCTTTCTCCCTTGTTTGACTCCCTCTACCCTTTTTTTCCTCTTTCCTTCTTCATCCTTTTTTTTCCCTGTCCGTTTTACATATCTCTTTCATTTCCCTGTCCTTCCCCTCTTTAACAGTTTCTCCACCTCTCTGTGACTCTCTCTTTCTCTGTATATACTCTCTCTCTCTCTCTCTCTCTCTCTCTCTCTCTCTCTCTCTCTCTCTCTCTCTCTCTCTCTCTGTCTCTCTGTCTCTCTGTCTCTCTGTCTCTCTGTCTCTCTCTCTCTGTCTCTCTCCAGCTGGGTCCTGCTGTGTGGTACATTTAGCACAAACACACACACTCACGAGCCATACCCACTGACGAAACACACACTTGTACACACGCGCACCCACAAACGCACACACACAAGCAAACACACCCACCTACACACACAAACACACATCCTCTCACTGGCCACCCCCACTGACAGAACACACCTGTACACACACAAACACACATTCTCTCACTGGCCACCCCCACTGACAGAACACACCTGTACACACACAAACACACATACTCTCACTGGCCACCCCCACTGATAAAACACACCTGTTCACACACACACTCACTGGACACCCCCACTGACAGAACACACAGAGAAAGCACACATCCCTTCTACACACATTTCTACTCCTTCGGCTGTCCAGACATCCACACACCTCTCTTTCCCATCTCTCCTACTCTGCCCCAAGGCAAGCCAGTACCAGCTCATCACACACACACACACACACACACACAGACACATGCAATCTCCCTCTTGCTCTCACACCCACACAAACACCCACACAGATCATCGCACCTTGGCCAGTGTAGCCCAGGGCCCCTCTGAGAGGTGGGGTGAATGTGAAGCAGGATGCAGCTCTGTGCCCCAGGCTAGCCCTCCAGCTGCTGACGCATGTTCACACCATCAACGCCATGCTAACAGCAATCCCTCCGTTGTCTAATAAGCTGGACCGGCCACGAGGTTAACTAGCAGTCCTCGCTCCGCTGGGAGGGAACAAACGAGACAACGGTTCTACAGGCGAGAGCCAGCGAGAGAAAGTTGTGTTTGGAGGAGGATTTCCTCCTCTCCGAGGAGTGCCTGCTAGCGTCACTGTGATGATAGAGTTGCATAAGGCTCAAAGAAAAAGATGGCCTCATTTAGTCCCCCTGAGAGAAAGAGATAGAGAAACGAAGGAAGTAAGAAATGGATATAGAGAGCAATAAAGAGGGGGAGGGAGAGCGAGAGAGGGAGAGTGCGAACAAGGTGTCCTTGATGCAGTTCTGTGAGGTTGTTTGTCGTTCATGCGTTCAGAGGAGGAGAGGCGTGGAGGAGAGGAAGCTGGGAGGGGGGAGGGAGGGAGGGAGGGAGGGAGGGAGGGAGGGAGGGAGGGAGGGAGGGAGGGAGGGAGGGATGGATGGAGGGATGGATGGATGGAGGGAGGGAGGGAGGGGGGGAGGGAGGGATGGGGGGAGGGGGGAGCGTGTGAAATGGAGCTCTATAAATAACGTGTGTGGTCCCTGTAGCCTCATCATGGCTGCACCGACTGTGGACCTCAGATTAGGGAGGAGGGATTTACCGACTGGTGTCACGCTGGGATACAGATTAGACCTATTGTGTGTGTGTGTGGGGGGGGGGGGGGGAGTGTACATACGAGTGTGTGTGTGTCTGTATGAGATGTTCATATCCTTTATGTTCTATATAGAAAGTTGAGCTGATCTCTAGGGGACGCACAGGGTCTGTCGGGGGGCGTGGTGTGTCTGGGATGGTGCTGGGGTGGTGTCTGGGTGGGGTGTTAGGGTGGTGTCTGGGTGGGGTGTTAGGGTTGGTGTCTGGGCGAGGTGTTAGGGTGGTGTCTGGGTGGGGTGTTAGGGTGGTGTCTGGGTGGGGTGTTAGGGTTGGTGTCTGGGCGAGGTGTTAGGGTGGTGTCTGGGTGGGGTGATGGGGTGGTGTCTGGGTGGGGTGTTAGGGTGGTGTCTGGGTGGGGTGTTAGGGTGGTGTCTGGGTGGGGTGTTAGGGTGGTGTCTGGGTGGTGTGTTAGGGTGGTGTCTGGGTGGGGTGATGGGGTGGTGTCTGGGTGGGGTGTTAGGGTGGTTTCTTGGTGAGGTGATGGGGTGGTGTCTGGGTGGGGTGTTAGGGTGGTGTCTGGGTGGGGTGTTAGGGTGGTGTCTGGGCGAGGTGTTAGGGTGGTGTCTGGGATGGTGCTGGGGTGGTGTCTGGGTGGGGTGTTAGGGTGGTGTCTTGGTGAGGTGATGGGGTGGTGTCTGGGTGGGGTGATAGGGTGGTGTCTGGGTGGGGTGTTAGGGTGGTGTCTGGGTGGGGTGTTAGGGTGGTGTCTGGGTGGGGTGTTAGGGTGGTGTCTTGGTGAGGTGATGGGGTGGTGTCTGGGTGGGGTGTTAGGGTGGTGTCTTGGTGAGGTGATGGGGTGGTGTCTGGGTGGGGTGATAGGGTGGTGTCTGGGTGGGGTGTTAGGGTGGTGTCTGGGTGGGGTGATAGGGTGGTGTCTGGGTGGGGTGTTAGGGTGGTGTCTGGGTGGGGTGTTAGGGTGGTGTCTGGGCGAGGTGTTAGGGTGGTGTCTGGGTGGGGTGCTGGGGTGGTGTCTGGGCGAGGTGTTAGGGTGGTGTCTGGGTGGGGTGATAGGGTGGTGTCTGGGATGGTGCTGGGGTGGTGTCTGGGTGGGGTGTTAGGGTTGGTGTGTGGGCGAGGTGTTAGGGTGGTGTCTTGGTGAGGTGATGGGGAAGTTACACAGCATTTTGTACCTCTGCTTTACATCTCTGCTTTGACTAGGAATACAAGCCTGCACGAGAGAGAGAGGGAGGGAAGAACAGGAAGCGAAAAGAGGAGGAGAGGGGGAGAGGAAAAGAGCAGAGTGGGAGAGCAGTACAGGAAGAGAGGAGAGGAGGAGAGATGAAGGGAGGGAAAAGCAGACCCTCCTCTCTTACATAAAGCAGTGAATTATTAAGGTGCAGATGATGTGATGCTGGAGAGCCCAGATCCGCTCCGCCCCAGCCCAACTTTCTCCACCAGCCAATGAGAGAGCATCGCCGCTGTATTTGGGTCATAGCGACGTGTTGCTGTTGCTCTGCTGGCAGATGCATTGTGCTGTAATCTCTGAAAAATAGGCTGAAGGGAGGAGATGAGGGGGAAGGGGAGGGGGGGGGGGGAGTTCAAGGAGCTCAAAGCATTTTCCTCTCTCCCCCCCAAAAATTGAAACCACTATCTGGTTTTCTCTCCCTCCCTCGATCACCCTCTTTCTTTCTGTCCCACTCTGTCTCTCTCTCTCTCTCTCTCTCTCTCTCTCTCTCTCTCTCTCTCTCTCTCTCTCTCTCTCTCTGTCTCTCTCTCTCTCTCTCTCTCTCTCTCTCTCTCTCTCTGTCTCTCTCTCTCTCTCTGTCTCTCTCTTCCTTCTCGTCCCTGCCTCTTCCTGTTCCTCTCTCCCTCCTCCTCTGCCTCTCTCTCTGTGAGCTCTCTCTGTCTACGAGGACCTGCAGCTGTCAGAGGAAGGCGCTCTCTCCACACTCGGCCGCTCCTGCAGTGCATTTAAGGAGCCGATTCTCGTCGGGCTCCAATCATCAATGAAACATTCTCAAACTCGACCTCTTAAGTACATTTGTAAATCATTTGGAGTTAAACTGAATTCCGGGGCTCATTGATTTCTCTGGTGTTCAGACGGCAGTGAGATGGTAGGGTGGACCAGGGAGAGGAGAATGAAGGAATGAATGAGTTACCATCTCATAGATCTCACTCTCTCTTTCTGTGAGTCTTTCTGTGCATACTGACCAACCACCTGACCCTCAGGGACTTGTCTGTGTCCCAAGGTGCCTTGCAGCTTCCTGCCCAGTAACACCTCTCTCTGACTGGACGCATCAACACCTCATTAATCAGCCGATGCAGTGATGCATGATGGGACAATAATACAGAATATGCTATTTAACACTTCACTGATTTGCTTTTTAGTTTTTCATAACTGGGTTTGTGAAGGTGTGTGTGTGTGTGTGTGGACAAGTTAGTTTGGTTGTGTTTTTGCGTAAGTGCAATCTTCGAGAGTGTGTGTTGAGCTGGAAACTAACGTTCCCCTAAAGGCTTCTTTATACAGTTTATTGCAGATCAGTCCCTTAACAGCCCCACTCTCACTCCCCTTTCTCCTCTCTCTGTGTCTCTCTCTCTCTCTCTCTCTCTCTCTCTCTGTCTCTCTCTCTCTCTCTCTCTCTCTCTCTCTCTCTCTCTCTCTCTGTGTCTCTCTCTGTGTCTCTCTCTCTCTCTCTCTCTCTCTCTCACACACACTTGTGGTATTCCTCTTCCCTCTCTCTCTCTCTCTCTCTCTCTCTCCTCTCTCTGTCACTCTTTTGATATTCCTCTTCCCTCTCTTCTATCTCTCTCTCTCTCATCTCTATATTTCTGTCTTTCTCTTTTTCTTTCCCTCCACTCTGTCCTAATGATGCTTCCCTCGCGCTCTCTCTCTCTCTCTCTCTCTCTCTCTCTCTCTCTCTCTCTCTCTCTCTCTCTCTCTCTCTCTCTCTCTCTCTCTCTCTCTCTCTCTCTCTCTCTCTCTCTCTCTCTCTCGCTAAGGGGCATAAGGGGACCACTCCAAACTCTGCCTGCCCTGCATCACTACCCACTCTGGTGGCACAGATAATGACGGAGGGAGGGAGGGAGGGAGGGAGGGAGGGAGGAAGGAATGAGGGATAGAGAGAGATGGAGTGCTCTACCAGGGACAGTTGCCAATGACTGCATCAAGCTGCAGGCACACAACCACTGAAGGGTCTGCCTGATGGCCGCTGTTGTAGCTCACCAGTGTGTGTGTGACAGTATGTGTCGTGGTTTGGAATTTGGAATTAAAAGTGAATGTGTGAGAGCAGTACTGGTGTGGGTCCACGTGAGTTGGACGTGTAGGGGAGAGAAGCCTCCAGAAGATGTGAGAATGCTCTGATGGAGGAGCAGCTTCTGAGGAGGGGGATGTAGGGCGAGGGCTCTGGTTAGAGTTAGGGTGATGGGTCATGGTTAGATGCAGGCCAGTCCAGGTGGAGCCTCCAGCTCCAAGACTCTTCACGTGGAAAGAGATGTGGACTTCAAATGTGGAGCCCTGCTGCCTTTAGTGAGTGTATTTTTGTGTGTGTGTTTGCGTGGTCGCGTGTGCATGTATGTGTGGGTGTGCTATCTGCAATGGAAGGAGAGCTCCTTCCTAATGAGAATGGCTTCATTGTTAGACGTGGATGGTGTTTAGCTGTGCAGGTCACAGTTGCTGCTCTTTCCTTGGTTTCCAAATATTACCGTTTTTTTTCTTTAAATCGGACACCAACTGTTTACTCCTTTCTCTCTGTCGTTTCTCTCACCCCCTCTCTCCTTCATGGACAGAGCTGGATGACAGCTTGAGAATGCTAATGGAGAACGCAGGATCAAATTATGCATCTTGGCGGTCTGTGTGTGTGTGTGTGTTACGGTGTGTGTTACTGTGTGTGTGCGTGTCTTACGGTGTGTGTGTGTTGCTGTGTGCACAATGTGTGTCCTTTTCATTTTGTTTTGCCTTAGTGACAGCGGGAAGGAGGCATACAACCCAATGAAAACATGACGTGACACGTATTTGGGCGCCGGAACATCTTGGATGCTGCGTTTGTTGTCACAACACTCAGGGAGATGCCTTTGAATTAGCCTCCTCTATTTTCTCCCACGTTACTCTGCTTTACCGTTGGTTAGTTGGTTGTGTGTGTTGGGGGGTGCATGGGTGTTATGTCTTAAGCTGTTTTATTAGATGTTGTATAGGACCATGAGGGGTGTTTTTGGGTTCATGGCTGTAGACTCTAGTATGAAAAGGAATTAAACAAAATCAAACCTTCCAGAATACAAGCACAGATGAGCTTTCAAAGTTGACTGTAGGAGGTCCGCTGTCCGTGACAAGGAAGTTTGACGCTGTCGGGGGAGATACACAGTACGTGGTTCAGATGTGACTGGCTAGTCAATGATTCATGCAGGGAGACCTTGCCAGGCTCCTGCTCTTAACACACAAACACCCACAGACCCACACACTCTCTGTGTCATTTGTAAGATTAGGTCTCCTGATAGACCATTTGTGAAGGACACGCTCCCCCTGTTCCTCATGTCCTCCATTTTCTACCACAAACTGTACTGTAGTCTACAACACGCACACACACACACCACAGACTGTACAGTGTACACACCTTTCATCCTCTCAATCTTTGTTGTATCAGACTTGGATCGTTTGTCTTCTATTACCCAACTCCCCTCTCTCTCTCTCTCTCTCTCTCTCTCTCTCTCTCTCTCTCTCTCTCTCTCTCTCTCTCTCTCTCTTCCTTCCTTCCTTTCTCTTTTTCCTTCTGCTGTTCCAGAGGAGAATGGCAATCCTATTGAAAGCACCACATCCTCCATTCTATCCTCTTCACCCCACACTGGCCCACATAACCCCACGAGGCTGGTTGGGAGGAGGGAGAGGGCTGGAGTGTGAGGTAGAGAGGGATGAGGGAGGACTTGTTGACAAGTGCAGATACCATGATGAATGTGTCAGCGCAGTGAGGGTTTCCTTTGCTTGGGTGGGCCCAGTTCTCAGTTCCAAAGCCATGGCCTATATACCTCTCCTCTTCCTCTCCTTGGTCAGCTAGCATGGGGATGCTAGCTTCGCTGGCATGGGGAGGTTTGGCTACACATGTTCAATGCTGCTTGATCTAGCTTTGGTCTGTAAGACATGCTAGACTGACTTTTTTGGTTGACCTGGTGTTTGGTCTGGTGTGTGTGTTTGTTGAGAGGATGTGTGAGTATGTATCTGCATGAGTGAGCTTCCCAAGATATGTCTCTCTGCTTTGCCGTTTAACTGGTGTTAGCTTCACAATAGTCTCCATGGTCTGACTGCTCCAAGTCAGGCCAAGATAAATCAGTCAAGGTCCAGGCTGTGTTTAGGCCTCCCATTGGGTTGTTTAAAACGTTGGTGGGGGCCAGCTCTGGGGGGCAGAACAGAGAGCCTGAGCCTCATGCTGGGAGGGGGAGGAGGGCGGCTGTCCAACAGGATCATCTCCAACTCCGCCCCCACTCCCCTGAGCCCCAATCACACACACAGACACATGCACAAACACACCAACGCCATCCAGCGTGAGCATGCTCAACGTAAACAAACTCACAGACAGAAGACACACACACAAATGATCACATGCAGATTTACATGATATTAGCTTGCCAGATACTTCACAAGGTAATAGGCAAGTCAAAAAAAAAAAGATGCACATTTTAATCTGCAATTTGTCACCAACTTGTCAGTGTTGGAGTGTTTGATAACAGGCACGGCTAATGAGAGGAATTGCTAGGCTGTTAGCGGGAAATGATTCCTCACCAGGGTGAATACTGATCTCTCCCTCTTTGCACTCCATGTTAATGTCTCTCCTCGGTTCTCTGCAGTCCGGGAAGCCATTTTGGGATTGTTGGTGACCTAAGATGTTCTCATGGTCTTCTGTGTAACCCGTCCTGGAAACGGTTGAAACGAGATACATCAGGTGCAGCGGTCAAGACACCACCTGTTAACAGGCTAACATCAAAGAGGGTGTGTCTGTATGTCTCTCTCTCTCTCTCTCTCTCTCTCTCTCTCTCTCTCTCTCTCTCTCTCTCTCTCTCTCTCTCTCTCTCTCTCTCTCTCTCTCTGAGTGTGTGCGTGTGCACGCGTGCATTTATGTGTGTTGGGGTGCCTACACGTGTGTGTGTGTTGAAAATGAATCACCTGACCTAGTAACTTTTTAATCATTGTCACAGTGCACACACCCTCAACAATTACTCCATTAAGTCCATACACACTCAACAATTACTCCATTAAGTCCATACACACTTTTAGAGTGTTTATTGTCGCTCAATCACACACACACACATTCAATCTTGGGCCCATCCCATGGAATGGCATGAAGCCTGTGCCCCTTGGCTTCAGCACTGCGTGTGAACAGAGCAGTGTGCAGTGTGCAGGAAGGATGTGAGGATAATCATGGGCCTTGTTCTATCAGAGAGAGAGCGCTCGTATGGATCCCCCCCTGCCTTCATCATTAATACCAGCAGCTTTGTGGGATACGCCAACGGGGGTGTACGGGGGTTTTGGACTAAATCCCTCTGATACCCCCTCAACCGCAACCCTATGCCACCTGGAAGACAGCCCTGACGTCACCCCCCTCGTCCTGCCAGAATGGGAAAAGCCAAACTCCAGCTCGACTGGCAGCCTGCAGCCATGGGCTGCTGGACAGGGCTAGCTGAGAGGGGGAGCTATACAGAAACACTGAATCTCTAAATATAGGAGGGATAGATGGCAGGTGCAGCTTATCTTTTCTCTCTGGCCATCTCTCTGTATCGCACTCTCTCTGCATCTCAGTCTCTCTGTATCTCACTCTTTCTTTCTCAGACAGACAGACAGACAGACAGATACAGAGGCAGGCAGGCAGACAGAGTGATCTCTCAGAGGGAGATAGTCCTTCAGAGGGGTGTTTTTGGGTCATGGCTGTACAGTGTTGTTGTCAGGCAGATTCTCTCTCTTTATCTCTCACACACGTTCTCTTTCTCACACACTCTCTCTCTCTCTTTTCAATTCAAATTCAATGCAGCTAATTAGCTGCTGTATGGCTAATATAGCTTATTAACTGTGTTTATTAGCAAATGCATTTAGGAGGAATGTTGTTACTGTTGCAATGAACCATTCTAACAATGGAGCATGCCTCACATTTAGAGGATTAACCAGTTTTAATGATCACAAAATATTTTGATGAAGTCATACCAAAACTGTAGCGCTGGTCACTTGATTTGTGTTGTGTGTGTGTGAGGGTGTGTACTTGTCTGTTGTGTGCATGTGTTGTGACATGCTCAACACTGTATTCATTTTATTTAGATCTCTCTCCCCTCCCTCCCTTCTACTCCTCAATCCCCACCCTCTCTTTCCACATAACTCCCCTCATTGATTTCTGCCTGGACTATTTGTCACCCACTTACTCAAGTCAAATTAGAAAGCATTGTGCGCGGTACAAACAATCAAATCGATGATAGAGGAAAGGCAGTCCCAAACTAAGCGTAATGAATATCATGTTTAGTGGGGGGAAAAAGCCTTCATGGATACTGCATTTGTGTGGAATTAATGGGGAATTTCCAGCTTGACAAAGCATGAGTTATCTGGTGTGTGTGTGTGTGTGTGTGTGTGTGGATGGAAGCCGCTCAAATACTGAGCTGGTAGGTGTAATTTATATTAGTACGAGTCACTGGCTCAGTGGCCCCTACACTTCAAACACACACACACACACACTGAAATAGACATTCACTTTGGCATGCACACGCACACACACACACACACACAAACTGATATATACACACAGGCACACTGATATTCACAGGCACTGACATATGCACACATGGACACACCTAAACATACAAGCACGCACACACATATATCACAAGCATGCAGAGGGAAATGCAAATGCATATCTTTCCCACACACACTATCACACACACACACATTCTGCAAACAATGGATAGACAGATAAGGATGCTCAAACACACTGGCAGTGTCTGAGTAGATCATCATAATTACACAGGTGTGATAACCTTTATCTACGGAGAAGAAATGGGTTTCTCTGAAACCTCACCTTAAGCATTAAACAGGAGAGCAGGGTTCCAGGTGCAGACACATGAATACCTGGCTTCTATAAAACACTTGGCGGAGAACACTGGCTCTGGATCTAACACTTTGTTTTGTGTTTAAAAGCTGAAAAGAGTTGTGCCTGATTTATACTTTACCAAAGTACACTGAACAATACATTGTATTTCGAGGTAGTTTTTCCTTCAATGACCTGAACTTAAAAATAGGCCTGGGACTCTTGCAGTGGAAAAAATATGAAACACACACACACCTTTTATGGTGTGGTGAAAGCACTGTTAATGATGCCCTTCACTGGAGTGGTCGTTGGAGATGCTGCCAAATGTGTGCTGCCCCCCTGCCCCCTCCTCCAGCCTCCCATTACAAGGACCCCATTAGATCCAATTAGCCCAGCTCTCTGGTCCTAATGGGGCCCATTGCAGTGCAGGGCCCCCCCACACGCCCACACACACACACACACACACACGTGCATGCACACGCACACACCAACACTTACAAATGGACAGACAGGGAGAGAGGGACAGAGAGAGAGAGTCTCTCTAAAGGTTTTAGAAACTAGTGTGGGTAATTGAATGTGTGAGCGTGTTTGTTTGTTTGTTTTGGCGTCAAGGAGAAAACTGAGATTTTGAGCGAGAGAACAACATGGAAACTAATACAGCGACAGAGAGAAAGTAGGCAGAAGTGTTTGGGTGGAAGTGTGTGCTTCACTAATGGAGCATCCAGAGACCCACATACTGTGCAAAAGGGGGATAGGTGTGTGGTTCTGTGAGCGAGTGTGCAACTATTGATTTAAACACTCCTTCTCTGTGCCTGGTTTGTTTTACAGAATTGTGTGTGTGTGTGTGGTGGGGCAACGTTGGGAATCCCGTCTACCAGTGGTGGTCTGTGTTGCGCAGTGGGACACACCTGAGCCCTACTTCCAGCCAATCAGATGCTCAGCATTCATGTCAGGTGCCACACCTCAGGTGGCCCGGCTCTCGAGACAGTGGGCTAGCCATCCCAGGTGACACACACACACACACCTGCAGAGCTATTATGAAGATCCAGGCAGTCAGCAACATGTTCTCTCTCGTTCCCCATCCCCCTCTCTCGCTGTTGTGCTTGGCAGTCGTCCCCTGCCAGAAGATTAGCTCAATGAACATAAATCACTGGTTTTCCAAGACTTTCTGGAAGGTAATTTAAGCTATTTAATGTTGGGAAATGTTTCTCTTCTCTATGCGTGTGTGTGTGTGGCTTTGATTGGACGGAAGGGTCACAGGAAGTCATTGTGAACAGCATGGCTGACTGACCTGACTGGACCAGTGCCAGCCTCCAGCTTCTTTACCATAGCAACCAGTAAGAAAGAGAGAGAGAAGGAGGAGAGATGGAGAGAGAAAGAAAGAAAGGGAGGAACAGATTAAAGAGTGAGTGAGCACTGTGTGACAGGTTTGAAGAAGTCACACAGGGCACAGAGAGAGGTTCTTTGAATGCTCCTCACCTGACGATAGAAAGTTTTGTGGAACAGCTAGAGCAGTGGCATGATAATGTGTGTTTGTTTGTGTGTGTGTGTGTGTCTACTCTACATCTCCCTCAGGAGTTGGATTCACTGACAGAGGGTTCACCTTTGCTGGAACTAACACACTCTAGATGTGATTGTTCCACTGTGTCCTCCTACAGAAGCCAGGCCTGGTACGCATTACCAGGTCCTATGTTATTGGTTTGCTGGGATCAGGAACCAATTTCTCTGCGTTGGTTGTTTCAGCCTGACGGATTACAGTGTGACGTCAGAGGCTGTGTTCAGTCTGCTGTTCAGAACAGTTAGGGTTGGTTTAATCTGCACTAGAGTACTGGCCCGATAAAACACCCCTGCACACACACACACGCTAGCACACACACACGTACACAGTCGCACACCGGAACACAGAAACACATTCTCGTTTGACTCTGCCTCCCTCTGTCTCTCTTAATTTCTATTTTCTCCCTTTGCCATCCTCGTCCTCTCTTTCTCCTTTTCCCTCTCTCTGTCTTTCTCCTTTTCCCTCTCTCTCTCTCTCTCTCTCTCTCTCTCTCTCTTTCTCCTTCTCTCTCTCTCTGTTATATCACAGAATGGAGCTTTCTTCTCTTAATTAGTTCCACTGTTGTTTTCTCTCCTTCCTCTGCCCGGGACTGCTAATATTCCAATTAGCTTGTGACCAATCTTTCATCCAAAACCTTTGTTCCTCCTGCCTTCTTCACTGGCCCACATTCTGCGTTCCGTCGGGGAACCTTCTCTGGGTGATGTACAGTACAGTTCCTTCTTAATAGAAAAGAGAAGCCTAGTCAAAGCTGACCCATTTTCACTCTGTCAGAATCGCAACACGATATTCACACAAGGAGCTCACAGAATCCTCTCTCTTCTCTCTCCCCTCATCCCTCGCTCCCTCTCTCCTTCGGCTCGTGGTTCCCTCTCAGCCCTCTCTTCTTCCTTTCCGGGCCTGTCTCTGGCGCTCCAGGTCTGCCCTTGGGGACAGATATGGGATGCTGTAAAAAGCGATTGATTTGGGTGGTTTGACCGAGCTGTTAACCTGTAAGAGGCTCACAGCCCTGCGCAGCTTGCTCATAAACCCCCCCTCTATCACTCTCACCTCTAGCTGCTGCTGAGAGATGCCCCCTTCTGAACAGTCTTCATGGACACGTTTAAAACAGAGCGCATGACGGACAGTTTCGAATGCACAGACAACCAGGCAGTGCTTCAGTTCTCACCCCAGAATATGTGACGTGTCCTGGGTCTGAAGTGGTACTGGAGTGCCCCCTTAACCTCCATGGGTCTTTTTCTGAAGAGAGAAAGGATGGTTGGAGTAGTGTATGTGTCTGTTCAGGGTGTGTGTATACTTGCAGGCACGCATGATTTGATTTCACTATTTCATGAGTGCGCCGCAACACACTCATGATGTTACAGTAGCGGAAGTCCTCTGAGATATTTTTTAATGTTTGCCCTGCTATCCTCACACGTTCTGGGATCCAGACAGCGTACGTTATACGGTATGGGGAGATGTTGTGTTGAAGTTGGGTCTAGCTTCAGTCTGTCTGGGCAGGCCTGCTTCAGACCTACTGTGGGTAAACCCTTGCCTCAGAATCCATGGCAACCTCTCCCAAGCACTTCCCAGTCTGTGAAACTTTTCTCCTGTGATCAGCTGGAGGATGAAGGGATGGGTGAGGGGGGCTGGGTGGGGAGGTGAAGAGGAGTTTCATGTGGGTTGGGAGAGAGGTAGGGGAAAGAGCAGAACCTCACCAAAAAAAGAATAATTCTGACATGAACTAAAAAAACAACATCTGTGCCGAACTTCAAACGGCCTTTGAAAAGGGAAATCAGATTCCGTTCGGAATTCTCTAGTTGGTAAACAGACGGCTTGTAATTCAGCAGCCAGCCAGAGTGTTGAGAACATCCGAGGGACTGGTACCGTGGAGAAAGGAGTATTCCAGAGAGAGACAGAGAGACGGAGAGACGGAGAGACGGAGAGGGAGAGGGAGAGGGAGAGGGGGAGAGAGAGGGGGAGAGAGAGAGGGGGAGAGAGAGAGGGGGAGAGAGAGAGGGGGAGAGAGGGGGAGACAGGGAGAGAGGGAGAGCGAGAAGGAGAGCATGAAAGGGAGAGACGGAGTTGGAGAGGGAGGGAGGGAGCGAGCGAGGGCTTCCTCTTGATCTCTTGTCTGACCCTCAATCTCCTGAGGTCAGGCTGTCTATTTCTGTGTTGCTACACTGTGGGACTCAATTCTCCTGACCACGTCTTCGTCGGCACGAAGACATTCTCTAACACACTACTCTGATAAACGATAGGCATGTCAAGATGTTGCACTGTACAGAGTGTCCTAATGCCACTGTCACTAACTGTGTCTCTCTCTCTCTCTCTCTCTCTCTCTCTCTCTCGTCTCTCTCTATCTCTTTCTCCCTCCATCGCTCTTCCTGTCTGGATGGGTATCACATCATGGTGTCCTGTCTCTCTTTACCTCAGGTAAGACACAGTGCCCATCTCCTAACCCCCAACAAGGCGGGATGTGTCTGTGTGTGGTGGAGGTGGTTGTGGTGGGGTGGGGGTGAGCAGTCTCAGAATCAGTCCTCGTGGTAGATTGATGTTGCAGTTTCTGTGTTGCCTCTGCAGTCCCATCCCCCACGATTCCCTTTCTCCAACCTTCCGTCATGATCGCTCTCATTATCATCCTTTCTTGCTGCCTGGTCTCTCTCTCTCTCTTCTCCTTGCATGTTTTTCACTCTCTCCAGCGCTCCCCCACTCCCCCCTTCTCCTCTCCCCTCTCCCCCTCTCCTCACTGCCCTCTATCCCCCCTCTGGCTCCCCCAATCACTTGCCTCCCTGTTTCCCTCCTTCTCAGCCTCATGAACACGTGCTCCCCTTGATTGACTGGGGCCGTAGGGGAGGAGGTGGGGTGGTGTGTGTGTGATGGAGGGGAGCTGGGCTCTGCAGTGAGGTGATGGTATGTGAAATAACTGGTATTACAGAGGGGATCCGCACTGCACGTCACACCGCTGTCCTCAAATAGAGATGGACACCCCCTCCACCCCCTCCACCTCCCCCTCCCCCCACCTCTCCTTTCCACCCCTCTCCTCTCCTTTCCACTCCTCTCATCTCCTCTCCAGTCTTCTCCTCTCCCCAGCTCTCCTAGCAACAACAGCTCTGTATTTTCGCTGGAGTCAAGATCCTTATGTCTCCACGGATCAATGGGTTTCTACGTACGTGCGTGTTCACGCGCGTGTTTGCATGAGTGCATGTGTGTACGCAAGATGTGTGTGCCTCGTTGTGCATCGAACCTGCTTGGATGATGTGAAGAGCCAATATGTTTTCACCTTCTCCCCTGCGCCACCCTTCGCTCTCTTTCCCTCTCCAACGCCACTCTCTGGTGATACTGCAGTCGGAATGTGCGTCCGAACGTGCCGACGTGCATGCGTGTGTGCATGCAGGCACAGCGTGTGAGCGTGTGAGGGCGCGCGTCGGGGGTGGACGGCTGCAGAGATGGGGAGAGAGAGGGAGCAGAGCCTATGGAGGAACGACGGAGGAGAGAGGGAGGAGAGAGGGAGTGGTTGAAGCATAGGGAAATGAAAAAAAAGGGGGGAAGGGAAGGGAAGAAGAGGTTAAAGGGGCATTAGTCAGGACTGCAGGTAAGGGAGAGCCCCCTGCTGGTCAGAGCAGGAATCTCCCCCCTGGTTAGGCCCCCCTTCTCTTTATCTATGTCTTCGTCTGGGACGCCAGGGGACAGTGTGTTGGTCTGATTCACTGGGATGCAGAATACTGCACTGTCATAGATGGTTTTCCCATGCAGATTACTGGCTAAACTCTAATCTCTGAATCCCTGGCTCTCTAATGGATGCCAACATACTTTGTGTGTGTGTGTGTGTGTTAGAAAGGGTCAGGAGAACAACTTCAACTGCTGTAGCTTCTCATAATCTCTCTCTCATCCATTTCTCTGTTGCTCAATCATTCCAACTATTTCTCTATTCCTCTCTCTCTCTCTCTCTCTCTCTCTCTCTCTCTCTCTCTCTCTCTCTCTCTCTCTCTCTCTCTCTCTCTCTCTCTATCCCATTCACTCTCTTGTCTTTTCTCTGTTTTTCGCTCTCTCTACTTTTACTTTGTTGTCGTTCTGGGGCAGGAGGCTGTGGCAGCATGCGTCATCATCAGCTCTAACAAAGATGGTCTTGTGTGTGTATGTGTGACCCAGTGCTCTGAGCATGCAGCGGTCTGTGAAAGAGCTGTGATTGCACTCAGCCCCGCCCCCTGCAGCAAGCTCATTTGAAAAGGGAATACACACTGTATAAAATGTGTTATATGATTTACACACACAAACACACATATGCATATACTACAGGATGTAACCTACTATGTCTCTTACATTATATTAGTCTTTGATCACACGTCCTTACACATACAATATACTGTATGCCATGACATTTTCACTTTTAAAATGTGTTACCAATATAGTATGTCAACTCTGTGTTGTCAAAATGCGTTTGTGTTTTGTCTGCAATAGGTGTTACATGTAATCACATACAGTCTGACTGCTAATCTTGATGAGAATATTTTTCCATATTACAGGTCAGGGAAAATAATACAAAACAGGTCAGGGTGATAAGAGATTGTGTCTATATATGAGACTTTGTATGCTTGTGTCCAATGTATGTGTGTGTGTGTCTTTCTGCCCAGTTACCTCAGGAGTATTATCATCACATCGGCAGACATCAACAACCACCTCACCTCACCCACATCCTTGTCTCCATAGCAACTTCCTAGCAACCCCCTTCTGACCCGGCCAGCCTCTGCAGAGGGCCTTGACATGAACCCAGCCCGCCCCCTTGCACCCTCCACCTGTCACCATTGGCTGATAGGCCTGTCCATCAATCTCCCTGACAGTTGCTTGTCAGTTGCTTATTCATGCAGAAGAGCCAGTCCTCCAGAGCTGTGGAAGATTCCTGAACAGAATACAGAGCACTGGAATGATGCATCTTGAAACTAGTTCATACTAAAACAACATATCCATTTACTGGGTTTACATCACATTTACATATATTAATTTAGCAGACGCTTTTATCCAAAGCGACTTCCAAGAGAGAGCTTTACAAAGTGCATAGGTCACTGATAATAACAACAAGATAGCCCCAAAAACATTGCGGGTAGCCAAAACATGAAGCACATATTGAGAACCACCAAAAATAAGTGCAAAGGGAAGAACCATAAGAGCATGTAGTTAAGCAAGTTACAATTAAACAACATGAATCACTATATGTGCAAGTGCACCTGTAGAAAAGCAAGAAACAGTAAAAAAAATAATTTAAAAAAATATTTCACAGCGAGTACAACTATTTAAATCAGTTACCACTAACCAACAAGAGCAACAGGTCCCTAAGCAAGAGTCATTGTGATCCTTGAGGAAACTTACATTGGGTCCACCAAACCATTCCTAAGTACCGTTGTACTCCCAGAACAAGTGCGTCTTGAGCCTTTTCTTGGAGGTGGAGAGATATCCCTGGGTTAGTCCTGCGTTCGAATGTTACTTGTCATCTTTTTTGTGTTTCTTGGTATGGGTGTTTACATTAGATTTGCGTTACAGTAGTTCTATGCCTACGCACACAGAGGCATGTGCCCAACCTCCTGACTGGCTTGAGGTAGCTATTTATGCAGTCCATGTATGCAAGGACACGTATGACAGGTCCATGATGTACAGTGTGTAATGAGCGTTTCAGATATGCCTCCCATGTCCGTGCTGTCCACATGACAGGTTCATCAACATTGACATGATGTATAAAAAGCCATAAATAGACCTGCAGAGCTGTTTCATATTCCCATAGAAGTCATAGACTATGTGTGTGTCCATGTGTGTGCTTTTATCTCCTCACACTTTGCCTTGTTGTCTTAGAACTACAAACTAGAACACACACGTACACACACACACACAGTAAAGGGATACCATCAAGGTCCATCTGATCCTGTGTTGTTCAGGTAGCAGAGAAGGGTGTGTGGTGGTAAGTGGTCGATTTCTTGTCAGGATCTATGATGGTAATGACTGCTGGATGTTGTCTATTGATGTGCTGGGGGTGAGGGAATGACTGCTGGAGATCTGGCTGACTGGAGCTGACCATTACTGACTGGAGCTGACTGGAGCTGACCATGGCTGACTGGAGCTGACCATGGCTGACTGGAGCTGACCAGGGCTGACTGGAGCTGACCAGGGCTAACTGTAGCTGACCATGGCTGACTGTAGCTGACCAGGGCTAACTGTAGCTGACCATGGCTGACTGTAGCTGACCAGGGCTGACTGGAGCTGACTGTGGCTGACTGTAGCTGACTGTGGCTGACTGTAGCTGACCAGGGCTAACTGTAGCTGACCATGGCTGACTGTAGCTGACCAGGGCTGACTGGAGCTGACTGTGGCTGAATGTAGCTGACCAGGGCTAACTGTAGCTGACTGTAGCTGACCATGGCTGACTGGAGCTGACTGGAGCTGACCATGGCTGACTGGAGCTGACCATGGCTGACTGTAGCTGACCATGGCTGACTGTAGCTGACCAGGGCTGACTGGAGCTGACTGTGGCTGAATGTACATTACTGTGGTTGACTGGAGCTGACAGTGGTTGACCATGATTGACAATGACTTGCAGAGGAGCAGAGTAATGGATTGTAATGGACTAGACAAGTCTGGAGATGAACCAAAAACGATTTTGTATTTTTTTGCAACATGACTATTGTTTAATAAGGCGTGTGTGTTTGTGTGTGTTAATATAGTGTGTGTGTGTGTGTGTGTGTGTGTGTGTGCATTAGAAATAGAAATAGAAAGTGAGAAAGGGTTAGAGTTCATCTAAGTGCCATGTGTTTGTGTGTGAAAACAAGTATAGCACGGTGGTTAAGCCTAACAGCCCCCTTCAGTCCAGTTTAACAGATGTCTGTCTCACTGTCCCTTGTAGAAGAGGAAAGAGAGGAGGGACTTCTCTCTCCTAATCTCACTCTCTATTTTTCTATTTTTACTCTTCTCTCCTCCTATTATCTTCCCCCAACCTTCCTCCATCTCTGTGTCATCCCTCATTCCCTCTGTCTGTCTTTCTATTAAGCATTTTTGAATGAAACGTGTCTACGTCAAACAGCTTTGTTGTGTGTGTGTGTGTGTCAGGGGCAGTCTTCCAAGCACACTGACGTCGGCTCAGTCTCTGAGAAACCAGGCAATCAGAGCCCTGGCTAGCCTCCAAAACATCCGCCATCAGAATATTACTCACGGGCACATACACACACATAAGCATGCACATATACACACACACACACACACACACATACACTTGTGCACGTACACACACACACACATGCATGCAGGCTAAGATAGACACACGGCTACATAAACACACACACACACAAGGTCAGGGATGGCTCTCACTTTCTGTCTTTACCTCATCTGTCTCGTTCCCGATGCTTCCAGGCCCTTAAAGCATCTTAAAGCACCTCACCGAGGCAAACACACACTCACAAACCCACACACACACTCCTGTTACCGTATGGCCAGAACCCATGATGCAACAGAAGAGCCATCTCTCCTCCTTTTGTCGAAGAGAGAGGAGGGGGGTTTGGGGTTGGGAGGAAGTAAGGAGAAGGAGAATCAGAGGAATAGGAAGAGAGAGAGAGAGAGAGAGAGGGAGAGGGGGAGAGGGGGAGAGACAAGAGAGGAAAGGGGGATTGTGAGACTGAAGAGGAGACCGAGAATAAGAAAATTAAACCTCGGAAACGAATGTCAAATTGATGGAAGTGAAAAGGATGGACAGAACGAGAAAGAAACAGGGAACAAGTGGGAGTTTTATCCTGAAGGAAATGGTGAAGGACTGACGGGAGAGGGAGAGAGAGGGCGAGGGTGAGAGAGATGGAGGTTTTGAGTGGTTAATAGCAATTCACAGCTTGGCTCATTAGAATGCAGTAGTGGCCCTGGTAATGAGCTAGCTGGCATTGATGCATTGATTCAGCCAGAAGAGTCTTTCCTCACAGAGATGTCAACAGCCACAACAATGGCTGCCAGGGTATGGCTCCCTCTCCCACGCTAACCCCACAGCACAAACCTCTCAAATCCGTCCACCCCACCCTCACTCTTGTGATGGTCTCCTGTCCAGGCTCCTTCCCCTGCGCTGGACTGGTGCACGTGTTTTACGATGAGGAGGACCAGCTCGACTGTGAGCCAGTATGGGCAAACTTCTGCTCTCTCCTGTCTCTCCCCCCGCTCTTTCTCTCCTACTGCTCTGACCTTCACCCAGTGGGCATTTGGTTCGGCGTTTGTAGGGAACAGAGAGAGAAGAAAGTCAGGAAGAGGAGGAGGAAAGTGTGTGGGGTGGGGAGAGTGCTTGAGACCACCCGCTGGGTGGTGGGTTTTGAACCTTCCCAGCTGTGGTAGTTTGAAGGGGGGAGAGAGGGAGAGAGGGAGAGAGGGAGGGAGGGGCCACATATATGTAAGTCTGCTTCTGCTGCACTGCAGGGGGGAGGGGGGGCGGTTTGTTTTGTCTCTCATACACACTCTTTACCCTTGTGCCTGTTGTAAGTCCACATTCCTTTTGCTAATCAACAGTGGCTAGCTGGCTGTCTCTGAGTGGACATGGCTGTAAATAATGTCTTCATTACTCCCCTTGGCCAAGTCCTGTACTCCATTCAGCTCTTGTTTTCTAAAGGTCATATGTAACATCTTCATGAAGTCTACCCAGGGTAATAAACAGTCCCTACATGGAACAAACTCCTGGTGAAGAAAGTGAAACTGTGGCTAAAGTTTGTCCGTGTGTCTATGCACGTGTGTAGGGGTGTGTACGTGAAGGCCTGTGTGTGTTTGTGTGTGTCTGCGTGTGCGTGTTTTCTCTCCGAATGCCTTTGATCTGCGGCGTGTGAGAAAGTCTCATTCTGTCCAGGCTCCATCTCTATGGAGTCCTGAGTTTGGTAGCCGAAGCTCGCATCTGCTCATTAGAGTCCAATCACTGGGCCAAGATCAAGAAAAAAAAACAGACAATGAATGAGAACCAATCTCATCCTCTGAACACGCGGAGATGGGCTGACCAGACAGGAATGAGCTCTCAATTAGTCGGCCCGAGGATGAGAGGATGGGAGAGGAGGAGGAGAAAAAAGGAGAGATACCAACCCGGACGTCTCTTCCTGTCTGTCGTCTTGATCAGTGTCTCCTATCAGACCCAGCTTCCTGTGTCTGTTGATGAGCTGGGTCTGTGAGGGGGTCCGAGGCGCGTTGCGTGTCGTCTGATCAAAGAGGGTTGATTACACTGATCGGACACCGTCCTGGGTGCCTGATGAACAGGACGTTACTGACACAACACAAACGCCAATATGGAAACAAAGACGGCTGAATTATACATGGGGCCTTGATTGATTAATCACTGTGTGTTTGTGTGTGTCTATGTTCCAGTCCTGCTGACATTGTTTGGGATTGATTATCTTTTATTACACTTTATAGTACTGGTGTTTACTTCACCAACACTAAAGCTAATCATTGTGTCGGTGGTGACAATGATGTAAATGTTGCTAAGGGTTTTTACGATGGACTGTAAAACACTTTATCGGCGGCAGAGGTTTCCACAGTGCATGTGCATGATCACGGTAGTTGTTTTACTTTTGCTGCAAAGAAATTGATTGCGCCCCGGGGACAAACAAAGAGAAAGATGTGTACATGCATGCATAAGGAAAGGTGTGCATTGTATGTGTGTGTTAGGTGTGCCTGTTCCAATTTTAAAGACTCAGATTGAACACTCCTGTAGATGAGTGCAAGGTCCATTTCGAGTCTCGGCTTCAGCCAACGCCACTTTATCCACTGTGTACGTGCGTGTGCGCCCATGCGAGTGCGCGCGAGCCGCCGTCTGAGCGAGAGACTGCCACTACGTCCTAACAACTGTGCAGAGAGTGATTTTGTAATAGCAGGCCGTCGGATGTTTAATATTTAATCTCCGTGATGTGTTATCTAACAGCGAGCAGACAGCCAGTGTTACTCATTCTGTGGTGAGGCTGCATAGTGGAGCTAGCATCCAGGGGCTGTTCTCTCGCAGCGTCCGCCGGATCCCGGAGCCGTGCGTCACCGGATCATCTGCACTCCGCTGGACGACGGCACGGTCACTTTGCTTCATCTTGCTCCGTGCTCATAGGAGGGGTGCTAGTGTGTGTGTGTGTGTGTGTGTGTGTGTGTGTGTGTGGTCAAGCCGTGACATTGTCTGTATGGAAAAGTGGCACACGAAGACGAAACCGTGAGAGACAACTCCGCCCCCACATGTGTCTTATACCTGTCAGTGCTGCCTCTCCAGTCCTCTCGCGCGCGCGCGTGTGTGCCGTCTGCTGTGGCTGCTCTGTTGGGCCTCTTGTTGCTAATTAAAAGAAACCTGCTTGCATTATTCATGAGGCAGTAATTATGCATTCCTTTTGCTGAGCCACAGTCAGAGGCATTAAAAATAGATCTGAGTGCAACTGCCCCGCCCCTGTAGGCCCAACGCTCACTCTGTTTTGACTGCATCTCTCCATCTTTCTCGCCGTCTCTCGCGCTATGCTATCGTTCGTTTAGGTTCTGTTTTGTATGTTTTGACTATATCTCTCCCTCATTCTCTCTCTCTTTCTCTTCCTCCTATCCTCCTCCGCTCTCTCCCTCTCCTTCTTTCTCGCTCCCTCTTTCTCTCCTTCTCCTTCTCTTTCTCTTTTCACTTCTCTCTCTCTCTCTCTCTCTCTCTCTCTCTCTCTCTCTCTCTCTCTCTCTCTGTCTCTGTCTCTGTCTCTGTCTCTGTCTCTGTCTCTCTCTCTCTCTCTCTCTCTCTCTCCTACCCTCTGGCCTGGTCCAAAGATGTGCAAAAGGTCTGGCATTCTGATGTTCCCGTTTGGGATCTGGGGAGAACATCTTCTCTGACAGTGTCTGTTTTGGCCGGCCCCCGTGTCCTCGACACAGTCAGGCCCGGTCAGACGTCAGCTGTTCTGGATCCGTAAATGTTGCTTTCCTTCGTTAATAGGCTCTCTGTTTATAGACGACATAGCTCTACATCAGATACCCATAGAACACTGTCATAACAGTTGAGTGGATTATTTGTCCTGTGTTTGACCCTGAGGAGAATCTGAAAGAATACGAGAGACTCTCTGTTCTTCCTGACAGGTTGTCTGGACTGCCTCCTCTCCTGCCTCTCCCTGGGCCTGGCTGGCTCTCCTGCCTCCTCTCCTGCCTCTCCTTGGGCCTGGCTGGCTCTCCTGCCTCTCTGTGTTTGGCTTGGTCGGCTGCCTCACACCATGCCGGCTTCCCTGTAGCCAGCCAGTCATTCATGTCTGGCAAAGTTCTCCTCCCGGTCGTCACGACAACGTGGACTTCCTGAGCTGTTTTCCGCTGCATAATGTTGTTGACGTGCGTGCGTGGGTCCCCGACAACGACGACGGCGCTTAGTTGCCGCAGCAGCAGGAGAGAGGGCTGGAGGCTGACGGAGGTGACGGGATGTTGAGGAGGTGTCGGCACGCATTTGCATATTGATGAGGCCTTTGCAGGGAGTGTGGGGAGCGTGCACGTAGGGGGCCAATCAGGCAGTTGGTGAGATGACGGTGTAGAAATCTGAGGTGAGTCACTGCGGTGGTCCTGAGGCAATGTTTTGACGGCTCTCAGTTCTCCCTCATCTGCTCAGAGCTGGCGTGGCGCGTGTGCATCGACGCCCGCCATGCTCCACCCTCTTCTGCTCTGTGACCTGCACAAACGGGGTTCGATCGCGGGAGTGCGTGTTTGCTGCCTGTGTGTGTGAGATGGTCATGTGTAGATTTGGGAACTTGCATCAACAGATGGAGCCCCCCCCCCCCACACACACACACACACACACACACACACAGCAGATGTTTGCTGCTGTACGGATTATAGTTGCCCCAAGGCACTCTGGGATTGGTCCTGTATTGGTCCAGTTCACAGTGTCACCTGACGACTGTCCCTGTGACAGCGACAGCCCGTGCGTGTAACACCAGGTCTGGGTGTGTGTGTGTGTGCAGCATGTGTACGTAAGTGCATGTGTGTTTGGGTGTGTATGTATGTGCTGAAGACTGTGACTTCATTTGTAGCTAATTAGGTTACATCCTGTCTTTCCTTTGGCGAGACTCAGTGGTAAAAAAAGAAAAGAAGACAAATCATGTTTTCTTTCACTCTGACCTGATTCCTGAACACTTTAGAGAGTTCCTGCACTGCCGTGTTTAGTCAGGTGGTTAATGACTGTGCTTTGGGGAGACCCTGCACTCCTATTACAACGTCTTCCTTTGTTGTGTTCCGGTTCTGCGGTCTCTCTCTGCGTGCGCCGAGCACAACTTCCTGCGTTTGAAGCTGCTCTGCCGAACTGGGCTGAGAGACTGCTGCTATCGGGCTGTTGCCGGGGAGTTTCAGTCTGGGTGGACTCTGCACACGTCTGACAGAAAGTCAAATGAGAGAGAGAGGCTGAGAAAAGATGGAGGGGGGGGGAGAGAGAGGGAGAGAAGAATAGGGAGAGAGAGAGGGGGAAAGGGAAAGGGAGGAAGAGATTTTCTGTGAGAGATTTTCTTTTTCTCAGAAGTGAGTGAAAGCTGTTTGATCTCCTCCATGTTGACTTCCCTTGCGCTCTGTGACTCAACAGCTTTTTCTAGATCCTTCTTCTCTCTCTCGCTCTCTCTCTCTCTCTCTCTTCTCTCTCTCTCTCTCTCTCTCTCTCTCTCTCTCTCTCTCTCTCTCTCTCTCTATCTCTATCTCTCTCTATCTCTCTATCTCTCTCTCTCTCTCTCTTGTAAAGTAAACACTGTGAAATGAAGACAAGGAAACGAAGGGCAGACTAAGTCTCCTCTCAGAGGAGAGGACTGTACCTTCAGACTCGAGGTTCCGAGGGCCCACCGAGGACTGATCTGACACATTTGTGTTTGGTCCTGCTTTTAAACTCCTAGCAGTAGTTTTAAAGCGGGGAGGGTAAACTGTTCCTAGATCACTGCCGAAGGGCAACTCCCAGCCGGAGACCTAAGGGACAGAGAGCCAACCACCGTTAGACTCTGTTCCCCGACTACACGGATACACTATGGGTAAGATTAGCAGTTACCCAGAGAAAGGAGTGCTGAAGATATCTCCTTTTCTTCATGTGCTCCCCTCTTCACTGAGGAAGCGCAGCCTGTTGGAAGTGAAGCTCTTCAGTAATAATCTTCCTCTGCCTGGCTCCTGGCACTGCGGGGAAGAAGTCTGTGTGTGTGTGTGTGTTTACGGTGTGTGTGCGTGGTGTGCGTCTGCGATGTGTTTTTTGCCTGTGTGGGTACATGTATGTGTGTCTATGTCTGTCGCTTTGTGTTTGCGGGGGTGTAACTGTGCATGACTGTGTATGTTTCTGTGTTTAAGTGTGGGTGTGTCTGTTTTTGGGTGTTACTGTGTGTGTGTGTGTGTGTGAGGAACAAGTGGAAATCACCAAGATTTCCTCCTAGGCACACCCTCGGGCTGGGTGTCCCCCTTTCATCCTGTGTTCTCACCCCCCACCCCCAGTGAGATCGATGGGCTGGGATATGTGGCCCACAGTGGGGGGTACCCCTCCATGGGTGTCCCTCACTCTGTCTAATGATAAATCGACTCATGATCGGCCTACTCTCTTAGCTCCGGAAATAGGCACAGGAGGAAGCCAAATGTGAGGCCTTCCTATCCAGGAGGCAGGGGCCGGGAAGTGGAGGGGCGGGGGTGGTGACGGGGGGCGCCTCAGTTTCTCCGGGCTCGTTTGCTGGGCTCAGGGTTTGGCTGGCTTCACGCGGACGGAGGTGGATGCCTGAAATCTCCCACAGCAGATCAGAGTCAGACGGTCCGCAGCGTCCCCCTTTTTGAAAACGCGTTACTCTTCATGTTTCTGACAGGGGTTCGATGATTGGGCTGTGTTAGGGGACAGCAGCGTGCCCAGGACTGATTCACTGTTGTGTGGGGCTCCACGGCTCAGCCAACGACTGTCAGCGTCCCGCGGCGTCTAGCCATGACGGCAATGACGGAGCTCAGTGGGAGACACGCTGAGGCACGTGTTGCTAGGCAGCAGACGGAGAGAGACGAGGACACAGTCACACCTGGCTGTCTGGGGGCGGGGGGCGACACACCCAGGGCCACCCAAACACTTCTAGCATTCCTCTTCCTCAGAGGAGCGCAGAGCACGTTCCTCTGACGTCACATCCTGTTTCCTGCTGGGCCTCAGATGGGCGGCGGTGGTTTGAGCAGAGCCACCGTAGGACTTGCAGGCTTGGTCTTCTCATCTTGCTTTTCGTCTCTCTCGCGTTGCCGGGCCCGCAGTTCCAACGCAGCAGCTATGATCTGCTCATGCTCCACGAAACGCTGGGCTTGAAAGAGCCAATCAACTCCCCCTTTGTTCCCCATCTTCTCCAACTCTATTATTCATCCGCGATTTGTCTCAGCCAGCGGCTCCATGATTGAAACCATGACTTATACATTAGACAAGACGCCGGCGGCTTCCACATTCCAGCGCCTCTCTTCTCGGACTCGCCTGCTGGCTTTTAGGCTCGCTGGACCGTGCACGGAAGCCCCACGACTCCCGCCCCACCAGTCCAACCCCAGGGTCCGAGCCTGCCCAGCCAGGGCCGACCCAGTCGCTCCCCATCAGGTCCTTAATCACAGGAGCCTTTGGAAACTGAGGAGGGCCAGAGCCGGCATGGAGGGCCCCGGGGTCAGTCGATGGAGGCCTCTCCAGCCCACACGTCCCCAGCCACTGTCATTACTCTGACATTGTTGTGAAAGCGAGAGCTTTTGATGCTATTGATCAGGGAGGAGCAGGGCGGAGACAGCGGATCGATGAACTTGCTGATTCAGTGGTGTGGCAAAATAGGGTCAGCTTGATTGTCTCGCAAAACTAGTGTGTGTGTGTGTGTGTGTTTGCGTGTGTTTGTGTGTGTAAGTGGTGAGAGTCTGTAAGATCTGTAAAATAAAAATTGAAGTCTGTAAATACAATGTCATTTGGAAATCGTCAAAGAAAGCATCTAAACTGTGCATGCATGTGTGTAGGTGTGTGGGTATGTGTGTGTCTGCAAAGATAACATATTCCCTCATAGTGACACAAAAAGGGAGTTCAGTGTTCCTGTGAGAGGTCATGGTAGCACTCCATAGTCAATGCATGTTCTTTATTCTCACCTACACACACATACACATATACCCCCACCTGCAGCAGGGTAATCTCCTCTGTCTCTCCCTGTGGTGTCTGATCCTGTGTGCTCTCAGCCAGAGCTGCGTGTTTGAAGCTCGGTTCAAAGTCAGGGTGCCCCTGAGCCTTGCCAGATTCAGCCCCAAGCCCCCTACTCCTCCCTGGGCATGCTTCTCTGGCAGCCTCCCCTGTCTCCCTGGCCCTCCCCAGCTTTCCCCAGCATCCCCAGACAGAGGCCCTGGGCTCAGCAGGTTCAACCCAGGCTCAGAGGACCTCCCTGGGGGGAGAGCACTGACAGGTGAAGGGGCCAGGAAGACTACTAACTCTATCACTTTCATTATCCGGGATTAACTGGAGGGGAAAAGGCCTAGGTCTTGTCTGGATCATGGCAAAGGCAGGGAGAGACTGAGAGAGAGAGGGAGAGAACGAGAGAGTGGTTTAGGGAAAGAAAAATAGAGGTCAAGTAGCGGTCAAGTTGTGTCTGGGAACAGTCACATGAATGTGCCATACTTGTGTCCAGATGACTTTGCTAGTACTATTGTAATTAGATGTTTTCTCTGGTTATGGTCCATAAACACATGCTCTTGTTGATGTGGCCTGCTCTCATGAACACAGTGGCATTAGAAGGAGATGGATGGTGAGGGGATAATCGAGTTAACTTCCTCTGTGTTCTGCAGGCAAACATTTTCTCTTTAATGTATTTATCATGATTATTCCTGTCTGCCTGGCGGCCATTAACTTGTGATTACCATCTTCTTAGGCCTAATGGGCCTCTCGCTTTCTTTCTGTCTTTCTTTCGTACTCCTCCGTCCCTTGTTCTCTAACAATTTCTTTGTTCTTCCATCTCTCTCTCTCTCTCTCTCTCTCTCTCTCTCTCTCTCTCTCTCTCTCTCTCTCTCTCTCTCTCTCTCTCTCTCTCCCCGTCTCTATCTCTCTCTCTCTCTCTCTCTCTCTCTCTCCCCGTCTCTCTCTCTTCCTCTTTTTATTCCCGAATCTCCAGTCCAGTCTTCCCTTCATTACTGCTTAATTATCTGTAGCCTGTCACAGTGGGCTCACTCTCCCCCCCCCTCTCTCTCTCACACAATTTTTACCCTTTGTATTTTTTTTTCACTCCATGTGAAAATACATCTTAATCAATCCAAATAAATTCATTAAGCTTATTTGGCATGAATTTTCAGATTAAACTGTGTAACCAAAGCTACCATAGTGGAGAACACACACATGCAATTATAAAAACACACCAGTCAAAATCAACCCATACATCAGACAATCAGAACACAAATTTCAATACAATTAGTTGTGCATTATTGCTGCACTCTCTTCTTTCTCCCTCACTTTTTCCCTCCCTCCCTCCCCCCCCCCTCTCTCTCTCTCTCTCTCGCGCGCTCTCCTCGGCGTTCCCATGGCTCCTGTATTTCTCTGCCTCCTCTAAGCCCTTCGAATGTCCTGTTGTGCTGCTTCAGAAGAGCTAAAACAGCATAAAGAAACGGAGGAAGATAGAAAGGATAGAGAGAGAACAGAAAGAGAGGGGGACAGAGAACAGATAAAGAGAGAGAGAGAAAAAGTTCAATCTGCATAGTCTGTTTGTCTGATGGTCCATCCATCCTGTCTCTAAATTTGCCCATACATCCAATTGTCAGTCAGTCAGTCAGTCAGTCAGTCAGTCAGTCAGTCAGTCAGTCAGTCAGGGATGTAGGGATGACTCCTTGTACCCCTGCCTGGTTCCAGTGCAGGGCCTATGTTCATCCTACTCCTGCCTGTCTGCAGCACAGTGCTCATGGGGCCCACACCGGCACACATGGAGAGGAGTCAGATACGGTGGAATCGTTCAGAAGATTCAGCTCTGAGGCTTGTCTAAGCTGCAGCCTTTTGAGACTGCCAGATGAAATGATCAGGCTCTGGAATCATTTTCTGAGCCCCGAAGATTTGGTCCCACCTGTGTCCTGTTTTGTCTCGGTTAAATCAGCAGTAAAGGGCTGATAATGTCTGTGTGTGTGTCTGTGTGTCCCCATGCATACTTGTCTGTGTGTGTGTGTGTTTGTACAGTGGAAGTCGCTGTTTGTATTGTTTGTTCTTTGTGAAAAACTCTGTACCTATTTGCCATCCTGATGTGCGTGTCTTACTCTCACAGGTCCACAGTTGTAGTAATGGATTGCTGCTGTTGTCGTCTCTGCCCCGCTCGAGAGAATTCAACTCCTCCACTCCGCTAATAACTGCAAACCCATCCAGCTGTTCCTTCATCTGCAGTGTTTGTGTTTGTCTGCTTATCTTCCTGATGACATTTGCGAAGCCACTCTGTCGCTGCGTGCCGTTCGGGGGATATACCTGTTTGTCGGGCGGAGAGCGAGGGGGAATTTGAAGCGGTTGTGTTTTTCATCGGAAACCTAATGCGTGTCTGAAGGAGAGGGCGGGGGGAGGGGAGCTGCCATCTGGATGGGGACGGTTACTGTGCCTGACGCCCTGTTGTTCAACACATTAGCACCTCTGACTGATGGGATGTGGTGTTTGAGGCTTTAGCCTGAGGAACAGACTGCCGCGTGTTTACTTTATTCACCTGAAGCCTTTCGTTTTGTCCTTGCCCTGTGTGTCATATCCTGCCTTTGCCTCGGCCTCCATGTCTCATTTGAGTGGCCAGTGACATCGAAGGACCCATCTAATCATGCTCAGCTGTCTGTGCTAGGCTATGTCCTAACTTATGTCTTCTGTGTGTGTGAATGTGTGTGTGTGTGTTTATTGCAGGTCTGGTCAAGCTGGGGATCCACTGTGTCACGTGCCAGAAAGTCGCCATCAAGATAGTGAACCGGGAGAAGCTGAGTGAGTCAGTACTAATGAAGGTAAGACCACGCCGGCCCAGTCCCCTGCTGGGCGCTCTCCCATGTCTCCTCATCAGTCCCTCCCTTGATGCCAGATCAAGGAGCGACCTCATCGGGTGCATGGCGTCTTTGATGATGAGGAGGAGGAAGGCTTCCGTTTTGTTTGATGTCTCGTCGAATCACGTCGCCTGTTCGACCAGCACAACCCAGCAGGTTGCGGGGATGTCTGGATGGTGAATCGTGATGGGTTTCACCAGCCTGTGCTTGACAACAGAGGCAGAGACGAGGCACACAACCGATCTCATAAGAGGGTGGCGACCAAGGATTGTACAAACAAAAAAGACATCATTTAAAGGATTGTATAAAGAAGGGAATATCAAAGACAGCCCACTGTTAATATTCCAGCATTCCGTGTGCTGATACAGTATAGAGAGAGACTTAAGGGTTCCCATGTGCCTCTGTCCACCCTCCTCTGACAGCTCAGTGGTTTTCCTCAGTCCTTGATTCCAGGGCGGATTGCCTGATTATAACCAGCTCTATGTGCTTTGACTTTCTCTGTCTTCTGTTCAGTTTGGGTCTCTAAGGAGACTAATAGGACTAAGCTAGGTTTTCTCAAGCTTATCAATCCTCAAATACCTCTCTAGTCACAGCACTGAGTAGTGCGGCAGTTGGAATTTGCATGTTAAGAACCACCAAGGACCCGAGTGGGTTGCCATATTAACTGCCTGTTCATAAAGAAAGTATTTCTGAAGAGGAGCCGGTAATTGGTACCTCTGCGTTGGTTCGTACTGGGTGTGAGAAGGGAACGGGGGGGGGGGGGGGGGGTAATTGTGTTTCATGGGACAGAGTGTCTGGTGTAATTGTTCAGATGTGAGGTGCAGAGTAATTCACACCGGAGAAACCTTTAACTCCAGCTGATCTGCTGATGGAAATTGTGTGAGGTTTGCCTTCTCTCCGTTTAGGCAGTGCTCTACTGTGAGGCAGTGTTCTACTGTGAGAGGCAGTGTTCTACTGTGAGGCAGTGTTCTACTGTGAGAGGCAGTGTTCTACTGTGAGAGGCAGTGTTCTACTGTGAGAGGCAGTGTTCTACTGTGAGAGGCAGTGTTCTACTGTGAGAGGCAGTGTTCTACTGTGAGAGGCAGAATGAAAATCCTGAATCTCGTCTCAGGATTTAAGGTTCCTGGAGAACATGCAGTACTCTGACAGGTCATGTGAGGCCGTCCACACCCACTCTAACTTTCTGTGTTTATATATGTCTCGGGGGCTGTCCTACAGTACACTAACTTACATCTCCTCTCTGGCATTTGAGGCTAGGTGGCGTGTTTGAGAAATAGGGGGTCCATTTCTGTTGACAAAGCAGTCAGTGACAGGTGTGTGTGTGTGTGTGTTTTGTTTGTGTGTGTGGAGGGGTGTGTGTGTGTGTGTGTGTGTCATATCCCAGGTGTATTGTCTCATCCTCCCCAGTAGAAGCTCTCTCTGTCGATTTCAGTGGAACTGTACATTCAGCTGACTCTGCATGCCTGGCCCAATTACTGCACTGGGATACTGTCATTCTGCTGTTGAGTTCTGGTCCCTGGAGTATGTGTGTATTTGTGTGTGTGTGTGTGTGTGTGTGATTGCATGTGTGTGCTTGTGCATGTGCATGTGTGAGTGTCTGAAATGATGGACTGAACTGTTAGAGGTGTTTCCCTGTCCTCAGATCTCTTCTGCCTGACCGATCTCTTCATGCTCACATATGTTATTGCTGTGTTTCTCCTAGACACTTAAGCTCTCCCAGATACTTAAGCTCCAGATGTTTGCTTGGATCTGGGCCTGAGCTTTCACAGGAAACCGCGCACATCACACCAGCTGTATCAGAAGAGCAGAGCGAGTGGAACTTGAAGAAATGGGGTTGAACCGGCCGATTAAAAAGAGAAAGTTCCTCCGTGGAGGGTAGGTCTTTGGGCAGATTCCCAATGGTCCGCGGCGCACCTGTCAGGCTCAGGGCTCTCTAACTGCAGGAAACATGGCAGCCAAAGCAGAAAGCCTCATGTCACATTTACATTTAGTCATATAGCACACGCTCTTATCCAGAGCCATGGAGAGGAGGCTGTTTGTCAGGTGTCCTCCATGGTCTCAACGTCTCTCTCGGTCAGTGTGAGTCTCAGGCTGTCAGACAGTGAAGCTGACCGACCCTCAGACAGACTCTCCTGGAGTCACCTTTATTATGCTAAAACACCAGGCTCCCTCTGGTCCCATTAGGAGGGAGGGAAGGCTCCTGGACAGGTGTGTGCGTGTGACACTGCACACACACGGTTCGTCCCGTAGCTGCTCTCGCGGGGGCTGAGAGGACGGAGCAGGACAGGCAGACCGCAGAGAAAAGAAGCGGAGAAAAAGAAACGTCTTCCCGTTTACGATGACTTGTCTTACACGGGACTGATTGTGTCAGAGTGGGTGGGCGTGATTTCGTCATTACGCAGGAATGAGTTTGTGTCTTCCTCTGTCTGTGCGTGCATACATTTGTATGTGTGTGTGTGTGTGTGTGTGTGGGGGGGGGGGGGGGGGGGGGGGAGCGACAGTATCTGTGACTGTCTGTCTTAACTGAAAGTGGGTGTTAGGCCCTCCAGCAGGGATGCACCATGCAGTGAAGCACAGTCTAACACAGAGTGCGTAATGTGTCTCTCTGCGTCTGCGCGTGTGTGTGTGTTTAGTCAGTCCGGAGGGAGCAGTTAACATTTCTGAGACACAGCCAGTCCTCTCCCTCTCTCCTCTACCATGATACCAGGCCTTGGGGTGAGAGAGGGAGGGAAGAGGAGAGGAGGAGAAGAGGAGAAGAAGGAGGGCATTCTGCTGACACAAGATAACAGGGATGTTGGTCGGTACGCTACGTCTCCTGTGTGCGTGTGCGTGCGTGTGCGTACAGGTTGAGCATGGCGATGAGGAGTAAGCTGTTGTATCAGCATGGGGACAGACTGGTGACAGACCTCAGCTTGGGGCGGCTCCTTGTGGAGCTGTGAGCCTATGAGGAGCGGTGCTGTGTGTGAGTAGTGTGTGTGTGTGTGTGTGTGTGGTGTGGCGCAATTGAGGAGCACTGTGTGTTTGAAGAGGAGCAGTTTGTGTGAGGACTGCTGTGTGTGTGTGTGTGTGTGAGGAGGGGGAGCACTGTGTGTGTGACAGCCTCCACTGTGTGAAAGTGGTGGGGGGGGGAGTAACACATGTAACTGCTAGAGCAGGACTATTACTTGGCCCTGAGCTAAACTCCGCTTGTCACCGCTGTTCCCCTTTCCACCGCCCAAACGGTAGCTCCCAGAACCCCAGCCTCTAAGCCTCGGTCCTGAGGAGAGGAGAGTACAGCTGCGAGGAGGGCCGGGCGTGAGAGGAAAGGACAGGTGGAGAGGGTGAAGAGGAGAGGTGAGGTATCCCAGTGTAGTTATTTAGAGCGTTAGTAGCTGTATCCCATAGCACTCAGACGGAACAGCAGATTCACCTGGACGTCAATCATACATGAGAGAGACACAGAGAGAGAGCGAGAGATAAATAACGAGAACAAGAGCGAGATGGGAGATGGTAGAGTCTGCAGAGTCTGATATAATTGCCCCCCGAAGCAAATAATTGAGGACAGAGCTGAAGAGGGGTCCATATGAGCAGGGAACATGAGAAGTGTGTGTGTGGGCACTTGTGTATGTGTGTGGGTGTGTGTGTGTGCGTGTGCATGTGTGTGTGTGTGTGCTTGCTTTTTTAATAGTTTGTGAAATGTTGAACTGAATGTCACAGGTCCATCGTGTGGAAAATAAAGAGAAGACAAATGACAAATGGAAGATGTGGGAAGTAAAGGCTGAAGAAATTGAGAGAGAGAGAGAAGGGGAGGGGGAGGGGAGAGGGGAGAGGGGAGAGGGGAGAGGGGAGAGGGGAGAGGGGAGAGGGGAGAGGGGAGAGGGGAGAGGGGAGAGGGGAGAGGGAGAGGGAGAGGGCAGACAACCAGGGCTCTTGATGAATCATGGAGAGTATAATCTTGTTATCCTGACACCATGGTGACAGAAGCAGTCCTTCCCTCCATCTCCACCAACTCCACTAATGATTATATATCGGCCATTCTCTTCAGGGTATCCCAGCATCCATGCTGAGCTTAGCAGGTACCGAAATACCCCCTGTGTTCCTCCCCAACCCTCAGTGTGTGTGCGATTGCGTGTGTGTGTGGTTGAGGCAAGTAGACAGACAGTGAAATAAATGGGTTTCATATGTTTCTTCCATTGGTGCAGATTTGTCAGCTGTGTACAGAGCTCAGATAAGAAGTTTGTTCCTGACAGAGAACAATGCGTTGCTCCTTGTCTCCTCTCCGCTGCCCTCACTTCTGCCCATCTTCTTCTTAACTCTCTCTCTCTCTCTCTCTCTCTCTCTCTCTCTCTCTCTCTCTCTCTCTCTCTCTCTCTCTCTCTCTCTCTCTCTCTCTCTCTCTCTCTCTCTCTCTCTCTCTCTCTCTCTCTCTCTCTACGTCTCTCTCTCTCTCTCTACGTCTCTCTCTCTCTCTCTACGTCTCTCTCTCTCTCTCTCTCTCTCTACGTCTCTCTCTCTCTACGTCTCTCTCTCTCTCTCTACGTCTCTCTGTACCTCCAGCTCCCTTCCCCTCCATCTTTGTCCCTCCCTCCCTCACACTCTTCCTCTTTCTATCTCATGTCCGAACTGAACTGTGTTAAGTCAATAGCATCATTCCTTTGGCCGTCCCTCCCTCCCTTCCTTCCCAGCCCCTCCCTCTCTCTACTGTTCCTGCTGCTGCACAGTCAATACTGAGGTCAATCATCACTCTCAATTCTAATTTTGTTTCCAATTCCTCTTCCCAAATCAATTCTTATGCACTTTTGGTCTCTCTCCTTATTGAGTGTGCATGGGACTGTGCTGAAGGAGGAGATGGTGTATAGATTTTCACCAGAGGGCGTTGGGGACTGGCCTGCAGTACAGTGGCCCGGGAGGAAAATGTCAGCTTTAGCCACAGTGTTATGGAATTCCCATGAGGGTTCTCTCTATAGGTAGATGTGATTAGATGCTTTGGTAATAACCTTTACAGTATTACAAGTCATCTGGTGCAGATGGTTTATTGGAGACCGCTGTGAGAGAAGGAGAGAGGGGCAGAGAGGGATAGGGAGAGGACGAGAGAGAGAGAGAGAGAGAGAGAGAGAGAGAGAGAGAGAGAGAGAGAGAGAGAGAGAGAGAGAGAGAGAGAGAGAGAGAGAGAGAGAGAGAGAGAGAGAGAGAGAGAGAGAGAGAGAGAGAGAGAGAGAGAGAGAGAGAGAGAGAGAGAGAGAGAGAGAGAGAGAGACAGAGAGAGAGACAGAGAGACACAGAGAGACACAGAGAGACACAGAGAGACAAACAGAAAGTGACAGACTCACAGAGGATCTGAACAGACCCCAGTGGGATTAGTTGCTTGGGGTCCCAGATCCCAGTGTGTTGCAGCTTAGATCAGTCATGTGTCCACTGTGACTGCTTTCACATGTCGGCATGGAGGGATAAGAAACATGACGGGATGGATGAGGGGATGAAGCTATAGAGAGATAAAGGGGACAGGAAAAAGGATAGAGGGAGAAAGCAATAGAGGTATGAAGGAATGGATACTGTAGAGAGGGATGGAGGGATACTGAAGAAGCACGTAGAGATGCTTGAGAGTCATATGCGGATGGAGGGATGGATAGATGCAGGGATACTGTAGAGGGATGGAGGGATACTGGAGGGCTGGTGAGCTAGAGGGATGGAAGGACGCTCTGGAGGGATGGAAGGACGCTCTGGAGGGATGGAAGGCTAAAGAGATGGAGGGATGCTGTACAGCGATGGAGAGATGGAGGGATTTCCCAGCGAGCAGAGAGCAGAGGAGCTCAGCAACAGCTCAGTAGACAGCGAGGGCTCTGTTCCCCGGTCTTAAATCAGACACTGCGCTCTCAGTCAGAACTGGCACGACGCACGCTTAGTCTGCGCTCAGTGAGAACTGACACTTTCCGAGAACTGACACTTTCCCGAGAGAAGCCTCACGAGGGGGATGCGGGGATCTAGTGTACCCTTTTCTCCTCTTGTCCCCTTCTGTCGGTGAAGTACAGTAACAAGAGTTTTTGTTTGTTTGTTTTCTGTCTTTTTAAATGTGTGGCTTGGTTTCGTTGTTTTGCGTGAATGGCAGAGTAGCGTTTTATCCCTTCTTCTGGAATGGTCAAGCGTGAATGACATCCCACCCCTCTCTCTCTCTCTTTCTCTCTCTCGAGGTAAGGGCAGAGAAGGAGGAGGGGACAATTGAAGGAAAGGTAGATCTCCGAGAGACGGATGGTCTAGCGGCGTGTAGCACACACCGTTACCGTTTCATGTGCCGACAATGTTTGATGCGTGTGCCTAACTGTGTGTGATGTGTGTTTTCAACTGTGTGTGATGCGTGTCAACCCTCATAACTATGTGTAGACATGAGCATGGTCTGGTATTTGGCCATCCTAACTGTATGCAGCACATGACACTACACATGGGTGACTAACCCTGTGTGTGTGTGTGTGTCTATGAGGAGGGAAATTCTCAAATAAATATGAAGAGACATGTCTATGTATGAGAGACGTCAGGTTGTCACCTACACACACACACACACACACATGCGCACATAATCACACTCTGTTTACCTTCTGTTTACTGTCATGAGAGAGGTTCCAGCTTCTGGCTGTGTCACATTAGGAGGACAGGCTTGGTGAGTCACTGTCGGCAGACATATACAACCTAATGGAAGGGAGGGACACTCAGAATACAAACACACTCGCACACACATCCACACACAGCTATTTATAGATACCTAGAATGACATGGCATATGCACATTACTCACACTGATCACGTCTCTCTCTTTCTCGCTCACAAAGATGCGCACAAACACTGTTATTTATAAAGACATGATAAGTCTTGAGTGTGTTGTATCCGGTTTATGCATCAGCTCATCTGCTATTGTCTCTTCCTCTGTCAAACACACACACACACACACAGAACAGATTGTCTTCAGAAACACATGCATAGACACATATACCTGCCGAGGCTCACATACTTAGATAAATAGATGTGGTCCAACTGCAATCAATGAGTCTGGCACATAAAGCCTGACACTAAACGCTTTGAAGTTCATCAATAAACCCATCTCTGGTCCCCAAGGAGCACACTGAGAATATAGATGTTTGTTAATGAGTCAGTCGCTTATACAACCACATGCGCAACTGCGCATAAACACACACACACAGATACATACACGCACACACATATATCGGCGCACACACACACACACACACACACACACACTCCCTACAGCATAGACAGGTTTTGAACTATACCTGTTGTAAGATGCCACACACACTTGCTCCTTCTGTCTTCCATACATACTTTGGTACTTTACCCATACATACCCGGTACTTTCTTTACCAGGCTTGTTTTTGGCCATCAACCTGAAGTGTGTGTGAGTTGTTTTCGGTTCACCTGTCCGACCCCTTAGCCAGAGGTCAGTATTGACGGTGCGTGTGAGCTGATGGCTAGCCAGTGCTATTGACCAGGCCCACGCGATCCTGTGGAGACTGACAGGCCCTGTATTCAGATGAGTGGAGTCCGAAGCCAACCACCGTCACCCTATCTCCTCTGCTCCAGCGACTCTGGTAATTAGCTTGTTACAGTGGCAGGGCGAGTCTCCTCGTCTCTGGAGAGCTTCACGAGATGGATATGTCACCTGTGTGCGTTATTACAGAGCGGCTTTACTTAGGGAGTTCCTCGAGACCTCCTGGAGAGCAAGTAATTGAACTGTGCAGTGTATCTGTATTGACCCAGGCTCCAGTTCGTTCATCTGTCAGATAACTCCGCCTTTCTCACCGTCCCAAGGTGACCTTGCCTTTCTCTCTGCGTTATCCCTCCTTCCTAGCGAGGGAATGTGTGAACGAAGGGGTGGACAAACACAGATCTCCGACTTCCAAACATGGCTGCCGTCGTCAGTCGGAGAGATTGACTGGCTCGAAGACCAGTGTTGAATCATTTACTCCCCCAGCAGGCAGGAGACTCTGGGGGAGGGTGTGGATAGGATGTACTTACACACAGACACACAGAGACACACAGACACACACACGCAAACACACATACGCACATGAACAACAACACCGCCTCCCAGCAGACCCATAAAGAGGTTCATAAAGGGTTCATCAGTGTGACCTATGACCTCTCCACACCGTGACAACGGCCATTAGAGGCGATCGGGCCCAAGGTCGCCCCAAGACGTCTGCTGGACGGGAGTGATGAGCGCGCCGGTCGCCCAGACGACGCTCTAACTGACAGCCTGATGGATCTGTCAGAGCGACGGGCCGCCACCACACAGATGATTGGAGAGATAGAATGAGAGACGGAGCGAATGAACGAGGGATGATTGGGAGGAAGATGGACGTTGGCCTTGGGAGGGTAGAGGGGGATTATTAGTTTGCTATAGGGAGAGAGAGAGAGAGGGAGAGAGAGGGAGAGGGAGAGAGAGGGAGAGGGAGAGAGAGGGAGAGAGAGGGAGGGAGAGGGAGGGAGAGAGAGGGAGAGAGAGGGAGAGAGAGGGAGAGAGAGGGAGAGAGAGGGAGGGAGAGGGAGGGAGATGGAGGGAGAGAGAGGGAGAGAGAGGCAGACTAAGAGAAGAGCAGAAAGAAGGATGACGGCTGTGGAGAGCATGTAGTTCTGATCGATTTACATGTCTGAGACATTGATCAATCGGCCCTGCGAGGGGAATTCACCTCCTCTTCTCAAAGGATGAGTGATATCCTGATGATCAAAAAACCCAGCTGCGCTGACTGTGTGTCTGGGTGTACTTGCACATGTGTGTGTGTGTGTGAGTGTGTGAGTGTGTGTGTGTGTGTGTGCGTTTGTGGGATCGATGTTGATGGCCTGCTGCAAAAGTCATGACAAACGTGTTCCAATGGCAATTTGAAAATCTGTATGTTCGTAAATGCGTGTGTGTGTGTGTGCATATGTGCGGGCGTGTGTCTGTGTGTGTTGCGCAGAACTGTGTGTCCTTGATACTGACAGGCATGCCCTTATCCGTCTCCATTGGTAAGGAGAGGCTGGCACATGTACCAGAGCTGTGTCTGCTCTTGCCAAGACATGGCTGTAGCCATCAGACAGAGCCTAGCAGGGGGAAGGATCCGCCATGACACCCACGTCCAGACAGGTGGTATTGCACATGGTGCACCACCCCCCCCCCTCCCACAGCCCCCTTCACCACCACCACCCCCCTCCCCCCCCCCCAGCTCCTAGCAGCCTGGCAGGTCTCACCTCTTTGGCAGAGTACACTGCATCTGCTTGACTAGCTCACTGACTGACATATGGATGGATGGGGTTTGTACGCGCGTCTGTCTTGCAATTAGTGCCCTGGTAAGCGGCGCGTGCATTCGCCTCCACCCCCCTCCCCCCTCCCCCGTTCCCCTGCTCGTTGACAGATCTTGGCAGACGACCCCTTCCTCTCTTCTCATGGGCCCATCGCAGTGTCTCCGTCCCCGGGCCCCTCGATCCCCGGGCCCCCCCCCCCCCAGGTTGTGGCTGTCTACCCAGACTGAGCTGCTAAGGAGGTTATGCTCACCGCATGTCGTGTTAATTAGCAACAAAAGCTGCCTGGGACCCCAGAGGGTTAACTGGCACAACCTCTCTCTCTCTCTCTCTCTCTCTCTCTCTCTCTCTCTTTCCATCGTTTCCTCTTTTTCTCCTCTATTCCTCCTTTCTCCTCTTTCTCTCTCGTCAAATCGCTCTCTTTATCTGACCTGCAGCTGCTAGCCCTGCCGTAGAGAAGCCTCCCGTGTGTTGGTGTACACTGAGTGGGGCTTCGGTGTTTCATCTGACACACGTCGAGCTAGCCCTCTTTGATCCCTTCAACTGGTGATCAAGAGACCTCTAGCCTCGCCCTGGGGCTGAGAGAGAGAGAGACAGAGAGAAAGAGATAGAGAAAGAGAGAGAGAGACAATAGGGGGTGAAAGGGAGATTGAGAGAGGGAGAGAGGGATGTATAGGGATTGAGAGAGATGGAGGGACATAGAGAGAGAGAGATATGTAAAGACTGAATGAGACATCACTGTGCTTTTGATCACTGCAGTTGCGATCACTGAGGCTGGTTTCCCCTTGAGGTTTGTTCAGCTGCTGTGTTCAGACGTGTGACATGTATGACAAGGTTGCGTCTCCGTGTCTGTGATGTGGCATCCTGTCCGCTGTCCTTTGATCGGTGGGTAGGGCTCCACAGTCCATCCTCTTAGCTCCATCACCGAGACAACTTGATCAGACGTGACGCTGTCACCAAAAAATAAATAACGTGTTGACTGATCAGGCGCTTTATCCATTAGCGAGTTACTGGGGGGATTTGGACCTGGGACCTCTTGATCCGCAGGCCAATCCGCTAGCACAATCCCTGCATCATAGCTGTGGCAGTACGGTTAGGAGCCTCTCTGTTTACCTCCAGGATGTGCCTGACGGCGCAGGTCTCTTCCTGTGTTGTTCAGGAACAGCTGTCTTTCGCAGAGATGTATTTGTTCTCCAGTAGCGATGGCGAGATGGGCCCGGCCGTGCCCACGGTCCACATGGCACTTTACTACCCCATCCTGACATGCCATCTGCACCTGCAAATGATACAGGGATCTAGCATTGGGAACATTTAATTGACATTGAATTTAATGTGCATTGGGTTTATTGTCCAAAGCAACCACAACAGAATGTTGGTTAGGTTGGTTAGGCTGAAGGCCCCCAGGGGAAAGGGTCTGATTTAGGTTGGCCTTCTGTGCAAAGGCAGACTCAGGTCCCAAACATTGGCTGGTGTTGGCTCAAAGTTAACATCCTAATAAGTCTTTCTGGTCACTAAGCATTCCAGTAACTACCTATTAGAAGAAGCAGTCACCAGAAATTCTACCAGCACTGTAAACTTCCACCATTTTGGATCTAATAGATGTCTGTGGAGCCGAACGCCACCTCAGTTTCCAGCTCAGTGGTTTGTTCCATTAGACAGGATATGACACTGACAGGACACCCCAGCAGACCACAGCCAATCAGCCATTCCACCGCCAGGCCTGGGCGATGACCTCCGAAACTAATGATGGCCACTCGATAATGATGAACACCTTAATCTACAAGACAAATTATCTCCCCGTCAAACAACCAATTTGGATTAGTGTCAGTCTTGCGTTCTCGCTCGACCTTTCGTGCGGTTCGCACCGAGGTGGAGGAATGATAGAACTGGGGAGAGAAAAGCGAGGGAGAGAGAAAGTTGGTGGAGGCGCAGAGTTCGTGAAGAGAGCTGATAAGAAAGAGAGAAAGAGTTGGTGAGAGTGAGTTGGAGAGAGAGAGAGTTGGAGAGAGAGTTGCAGAGAGAGAATGTGTCTGAGAGAGAAAGCAAGAGATGTTGGTTGGTTTTCCAATCCAGGGTTATTTCTCTCCTGGGAGAAGGCCAGTGCAGTGTGGTCCATTAGTGAGCTGGTAGGTTGTTCCATTAGGGGTGATTATCAGACATGGGAAAAACTGACCTATCAGAATCAACCCCCACACTCACTAACCTTGGCGGGGGGGGGGGGGGGAGAAGGGAAGGGGTTTGCCAGGGGGTACACCTTCCATACCTACTCTGTTTTAATGGTATTTATTGGTTACTTGCCTTCCTTGCCAGCTCACCTTTTCCACCATCTTCTCTCTCCTCTGCTCTCAGTCTACAAATTAAATAATATCTCATGTCTACTGGATTAAATACCTTCCCCTTTTCTCCCAGTTTTTACTCCCTCTCTTTTCCCCTAATCCTTTCCTCCTCTCCTCCCTTCCTCCTCTCTTCCTCTCCTCTTTTCTCTCTGAGCAGCAGTGTGGGAAGAGACCTGAAGCCAGCGCGTGTGTTTGTGTGGGTGGGTGTGTCTGAGAGAGAGATTGAAAGGGAACACACGTGCACACCTTGTAGATATGGTGGTTAATGACTACTGTGGGTGGCTGTGTAAAGATGTCAAGCCAGTAAAGAGGATGGAGGGATGGGAAGGTAGGAAAGGGATGAAGGGATGGGATGTAGAGATTGAGATAGTTTTGGGTGGCTAGTGGGTCACTATGATAAAGAAGATAGTTAGGAAGTTGTGAAACTTTGGAACTTTGTTCCAAGTGTTTGTGTGTGTGTGTGTGTGCCCCATATCAGGAACGGCCATCTGTGTATTGCTTTGGTTTGCCATGCCTGTGTGTCAGCATAGCCTCTGGGGTCAGGTGTGCTTGGGTCAGGTGTGCTTGGGGCAGGTGTGATGGGGGCAGGTGTGATGGGGGCAGGTGTGCTGGGGGCAGGTGTGCTTGGGGCAGGTGTGCTGGGGGCAGGTGTGCTGGGGGCAGGTGTGCTGGGGTCAGATGTGCTGGGGGCAGGTGTGCTGGGGGCAGGTGTGCAGGGGGCAGGTGTGCAGGGGGCAGGTGTGATGTGGGCAGGTGTGTAAGCTCTGCTGCCTGGTGGAGAGAGGGGGCATCTGGCCGTGAACACAACCACCAGCAGTTTAGCCTCCTGAGACTCAGATCATATTCACATATGTATTTTATTTGAACATAAATAAAACCAAGGTTTGGTTAAAGACAAACATATTTCAAGGAAGAGATACAATTCGAAACTCATTCATATTTATTGCAGTTATCTATCTTAACCAACTTAATTTGAATTAGACAGCCATTTCTGAGGTTGGTCACATTTCGCATTGTTAGAGATAACATGATGCTTTCTCAACTGGATACAATGAATTCAAACTAAGGAAATAAGGGCAGTGTGGGTTTAAAGTCATAAACCCAAAACCTTGATAGTGGACATAAATGAGTTGCTGGGTCCCAGTAGGATAAAGAGACGGAGCCCTAACTACTACAGATAAACAGGTAGGAATACCAGCTGGAGTGCCGGCCTGCCAGCCAAAGAGACAGACAAACAGTTTCATTAATTTATATCCATAGATAAATCCTGGTAATCTTTTGATACGAGGGCGTCTGTATTGTACTGTACAGTCGAGTCCTCTTTGCGTTAAGCCGTGTGCTCATTATTTTCATTTCAATTAGCTCAAAAAGGGAGACCGGATACAGATACAGTTCCAGCCTTAAAGCTGCTGCAGCTGTGCCTTTAGCCTAAGACAGATCATCTCCTCCAGTCATAGGGGTTTTTTGCCTCTTCAGGCAAGGCACCATGCTGAGCTAGTGTGATCTACTGCTAATATCACACCTCAGCCCTCAGGTGATAAAGGACAAGACATAGCGCCGCGGATAGCGCTAATTATCCTCGGGATTAGCCCTGATTAGCCTAGCCGCTGTTACCTTTCATACCGCTAATCGGTGACACCCCTTTTACCTGAGACGCCTCCTTTGCTTCTTGACTCAGTCTATGTTGCTTTTTGCGTTGACTTTTCTGGTACTGCCTCGTTTCAGAGTCGGCACAAGGGCAATGCTGAGGGGCAGGAGCAGGGAGGCGAGGGCAGAGGAGGAGGCAGGAACAGAGGCGAGGGCAGGTTACAGGAGACAGAGGCCCAGCTCAGCATTACTCTCCGAATGTAGTCAACTGTCAGTTTTCAGTTAGGGGAAGCTATAGGACAAGGAGAATGAACACATGGGAGGAAGGGAGGGGTGAGAGGGGAGGAGAGGACAGGACAGGACAGGGTTGAGTGTGACGGCGGGAGGAGGCAAGCGTTCCATTCAGAGCGTTCTGTATTCCATGCTGATTCCCAGTGGCAGGTGCACACGCCCTCAACAAACCCCGCGGTCCCTGATGCAAATCCGACCCGATGGTCAGAAGCAAAATCGGCTCACCAAAAAATCCCATGCAAGTACGTTTCTCCCGGGTGCCCGGCAAGCGACAGCGGAACACAGCTTCACGTTCTGTCCTCTCAGCCCGTACCCTGTCAACGTGTCCACAGTGTTTGTACAGCACGTCTCTCTGAGCCGAGGAGCGACAGGAGGAAGTCTACCTATGTGGACCCTTGCTCGACCTCTGTCCTCTGAATGGACAGAACGCTCGTAGAGGGGTGGAGGGAGAGGGACACAGTCATCAACTTCCTGTGCATGCACGTCGTACCAAACCAACTCGCGCACACACAATGTTTGCCTGGCGATTCTTGTGGGCACTGAACAAGCCATTTCCATTCAAAATCTTGTTTTCCCAAGTCAATAACATAAACCCTGACCTTAACCCTAACCTTCACTCTGACCTTACACCGAACCCAAAAACCAAATGTGAGCCCTAAACCTAACCCTAACCCTAAAACTTAGCTTAACCTTTGAACCTCCTAATGCTTCATGTAAATGTAATGTAAATCTAACCCTAATGCGAAACTCAAAAACACCTTGGAAACAGCATTGAACTTGAGAGAACCAAGAAAATGTTCCCTCAAGAACACTCACACACACACCATTCTTATCTCTCCTCCCTCAGCTGGTTTGTCATGCCAGTCAGCTCTGCTTCCTGTGAAGCTTCCCTGCCCTGATAACTGACCTCAGACCAGACTTTAGATTCTACAGCTGGTGTAAACCTGGCAGTCAGCAGTAGCTTAGGACACCACGCCCTTTAAACAGACCCCAGGCCAGTGCTTATCAGCGGCCTGTTGAGAAAGGCAGAGTGTGATGTGACAGGTGGATAATCTGGGATCCGGGGGGGCACACTGTGCTCTGTGGTTCGTAGATAGGAGTCCACGACGAACTACCTCACTAATACGTACTTTTTCTGTTCCCATCTCTCTACCCCCCCCCCCCCCCCTTTCTCTCTTTTTTCTCACAGGTGGAGCGGGAAATAGCCATTCTGAAGCTCATAGAACACCCGCATGTTTTAAAACTGCACGACGTCTACGAAAACAAGAAATACTTGTGAGTACCATCGTTCCTCCACGGAGCGCTGGCCCTTTCCTTCCTCCTAATTTAGCCAATGGAGTGAATGCATGTAACACCATGTGACAGTCGTGACCCCTTCTTAATGACATCCTGTCTCCGTGACTACACAGCGGAACAAACAACGGACTGGCGACGACGTCATTGGTCTGAGGTTCCTTGAACCCCCGCCCTTAGATTAAAGACGAGACGTTTTATTTGTACATGGTGACTTGGGGGCAGGGCAGCGGTTGTGATAAAGAGGTGGACGGACCAATTGAGTGAAGTTGCTGTTTAGTCACGCTGGCTAATAGTCTAATAGAGCCAGGGAGCCTCTGTTATGTAAACATCACCATACGCTCATCAGTCAACACCCTGCATTAACCAACATTAGCTATGGAGGGTGACAGACTCATCCCCCTGGTGATATAGCCAGTACACACACACAGACACACACACACATAGACACACATGCGCAAACACGCATTCATGCACACACACGCACACACATTCATAAGACACGCAGAGATAGGCAGACATACAAAACAGCTACTTTTAGCTGTGGTGAGTGGCAGGACCATCAGTCTGGGCAGTATCCTTTCTCTCCAGAGGGACTCTATGTCAACTGATTCAATTAGCCATGCGCTTTACAGGCCAAATGGGATTCCGCAAAGAGAGTCTATGTCACATTTCCACTGATAACAACACATATTTTAATACATAACGCCCTGTAATTAGATTATTAACATCCAATTTCCTCACTCTGCTTATCGAGTCTGACAGTTGGTCTCCATAGCAGGCTGTAGCCTAGCTGGACCCTCAGCCTGCTTCCTCTGGCACGTCTTTCAGCCCGGAGCCTCCGGTGTGTCAAATAATCATGTTGTACATCATAGTGCGTTCAATATTTTGAATATATTAAGCAAAATATTTCATGGTATGTGCAGTATCTGTCCTTCAAAAGTGGAATTATTAACAGCAGCTTTCAGTAGTCAATGGAAGCATACAGTAACCTGCCACGGCTGTAATTTGAAGCAGTAATATTCTATTAATACTGCAGAAAGGGTGGAAGGTTCTCCTCTGGGCTCAGTATGCTAGCCTCATGCTGGGCCAGTCTGTCTGGTGTATTACTGGACATCCCATAACCTGTGTCAGGGTCTTTACAGGGCTGCTGACTTCTCTTCACTGTGTGCTCAGGGGCCAATTGCAGTTTGTGTGGATATTGTATAATCAATACCGCCATGAGAGAGATGAGCAGTAGACACACACACACACAAACACATACACCACACACAATATCACACATGGGACTACTCCACGGCCTGAGATTAAATTTGTCCCGTGAAGATGGAGGGAGGTGCATAGCCAGGATATATGAGCAGGCTAGGCCAGCCCAGGGGCAGCAGGGCTGGCTGTCATCCCACCGAGGCAGCATGTGTGCTGGGTCAGGAGAGATTCATCTCCCCTCGGTGCTCTGCAGTGCTGGAGCACGTCCATACCCCTCCAGATGAAGGACTGTCCGTCACATGGCCAGACACGCCATCTCTTGGGCCAGGGGGACAGGGGTCGTAAACAACGTGGAAGGGAAGGAGGGGAGAAGGAGGGATAGAGGGAGGAAGGGAGGGCAGAGGGGGAAAGGGAGGGAGGGTTGCCGGATTGATTCCCCGCTGTACCATATGACGTTGTGTCCTTGGGTAAGGCACTTCACCCTACTTGCCTCAGGGGGAATGTCCCTGTACTTATTGTAAGTCGCTCTGGATAAGAGCGTCTGCTAAATGTAAATGTAGGGAGGGCAGAGGGGGAAAGGGAGGGAAGGAGGGCGGAGAGGGCGGGAGGGAGCAGAGAGGTGGAGGGAGATGTTTTCAACTTGTACTTTGTGTGTTCTCCCTTTCAGGTACCTGGTCCTAGAGCATGTGTCTGGGGGAGAGCTCTTTGACTACCTGGTGAAGAAAGGCAGGCTGACGCCCAAGGAGGCTAGAAAGTTCTTCAGACAGATCATCTCAGCCCTGGACTTCTGCCACAGCCACTCTATCTGGTACTTCCTTCTCATGTTTACTCTCAGACATTCAGATGGACACTCGGATGCCAAAAAACCTGTAGTATTTTACTGGTTGTTATGGTTGTGGATCACATCCAGCCCATTCCAACCAGTCTATCCTGACCCTGTGTAGGAATGTGAGACGGTTAGATGTGGTTGGTTAACACCAACTCATTAACTGTTTGACATAAAGAGGGAGAAAACATGACTTACATGTCTCACATTGTTGGGTTAGGGTTAGGCTCCCTTTCAAAGTGAAAATACCATGTTATTTTCTGTTTATTCACGGTACTTAGTTATTGCAGTTTAATAGCTTCCAAGATCTGCATCTAAAGTCATTAGCGTGACACAGTTCTTAATGTATTTGTATCTTTAGCCCCTGGTGGTAATTTGACTGGTTTCAAAGCCACAGACTCAGGGCACCTTTGTGAAGTCTTCAAACCCATATATTACTGTAGGCGTTGATTAGGTGTGTGAGTGTGTGTGTGTGGTTGGTTGCCACTTACAGTGAAGTGTGAAGTGCATGCCCCGGGGCTTCATCTGTCTCCTCACGTACAGTACCAGAAGAGGAAACCATGGGAAAACCATCTTTTCTCCACTCCTCTTCCTCCCCTCCCCTCTCCTGCTCTCATCGCATCTAACATATTCACACCCAGGGCCTTTCAGTTACAACTGTATCAAGATATCAAGACAAAGTATTTTCATGATTCTCTCCGTACTCCTCCAGTATGCACACTCCCTGGCACCAGAGAGAACTTCTCTCTGCTTTCCTCTCTCCTTCACGGTTGAGGAAATGGGAACATTTTGGGGAATCCAGTGGTTGTATTGATGTTGATGGTGGTCACATGCCCTCTGCTCAGGCCAGACGGTGTCAGCTGGTCCCCGTCTCTCCCTGGAGCCCAGGGCTGAGTTATCGCAGCGCTGCTGCAGGAGAGGGCCAGTGTGACAGAACCACAAGCAATGATGCTTCATAGGAAATGAACAGAGCCAGCCTCTAATGGGCTTCTATTGGGTGGCTGTGTCACATGGCTTGCGGTGTGTCACCGAGCCAGCGTGTTTGTTGGACAGGTACACAGACTTGAGGCTGGATGTGTCCCAAAATGATTTGAATCCTCCAAAAAGTCATATTTGTTTGGATGAGTTTTCGGACACACAGGTCTGATTGTGGTGTTTAGAGAGCAAGGAAGCACATGCAGAATAATCTGGAACAGAATCCTCACACCTGAGGGAATAGTTAGGTTTGATCAACTCTGACAACAACAGATTATGAGTAAAAGCCTGCGACAAACACACCCGCATGAGTGCACACCCTCGCACACTTCCTCTTCACACAGACAGATTTCTGTATAATATTGATAGCTGGTGCATTTGTGATGAGGGTGATCATTTGAAAGGCTGCCGGTATCCCCTCTGCCGGTATCACACTCTCTCCTCGCCCTCCTCCCTCCTCCCCTCCTCTAACTCGCTAATGAGAACAGAGCATCCCCAAACATCACTTCAATAACGTCTGTGTGCAGAGGAAATGTGCAGGGGGCTTTTAAGAGAGCATCTATCATCCCGTGACTCATCGTGACACATCTCCCTCTCACCCACATGCACCATCCACAGGAGGTGGGGGTACCCGCCTCCCCAATCCTTTACCCCCCCCCCCTCCCCCTATCTCTCTCTCTCTCTCTCTCTCTCTCTCTCTCTCTCTCTCTCTCTCTCTCTCTCTCTCTCTCTCTCTCTCTCTTTCTCTCTCTCTCTTTCTCTCTCTCTCTCTCTCTCTCTCTCTCTCTTCCACCCACCCCCTCTCCTCTTCCCTAAATATATCCTCAAAGCCATACGGTAGATTCAGGACCAGGATATGGATGAGAGAGAGAGAGAGAGAGAGAGAGAGGATGAGGAGGAGAAGAAGCAGGAGGAGAAAGTACTCAGTTTATCACCTGGCAGAATGTAGAACTCTGCTCTTAACTCTGTTGTTTTATTTTCTTCTTCTTTCATGGTTTTCCCTGTGTGTTCCTCTACAGATTTAACGCAGACTCTATACCCCCCCCCTTCCCTCCCTCCCTCCCTCAATCATGACTCATCGGTGCAGTGCTGTCGGAATGTTGTTTGAAGACTTCTTCTGTTCCAATGAGAGACCTGTTGTTGTGACTCACTGACAGGCTGCCAGGCTGACCCAGGGGCTGACTGACAAACACGACTGGCATTACAATACTGTATCTAGTAGACTTTCTGTTTGCTCCTTTAACACCCCTTCTCTGTTTTCTGGTCCAATGATCTGTCCGTATTATATTATATACCAGGGGCGTCGTTAGACCCTTTTGACTGGGGCACGTGCCCCAGAATGAATCTGCTGTGCCCCAGTAAAATCTAGTTTTAGTTTTAACAATTTTATTAGTTAGGGCATTCATTTAGATTGATAATGCCGGAAAAAATAAACGCAATCATATCCCAATCAACACTTGTCAAATCAAAGCACATGTCGATGCCCGCAGGATTCCATGTCAGAGCACTCTTCTGAGCTTGCCAAATAGCCACTGCAGCACGCACTCAGAAGTGTCAGAATTGAGGTAGTTTCTAAATAATAGGCCTACCGATCCTATTATTTTGACTAAAACATAAAAACAATATTACATGAAGCTCAAAAAGCAGTATTTGCGCTCAAATGAATGCGACAGAAATGTGCATGCTCGCATTAACTATGGATGTCCCTGCAGAAGCTGATATCAAGCGTCCCTGAACTGTTGTATAGTGGGTTAAACAAGGGGAGTTTCTATAACCGAGTAGTGAATACGCAGCAAGCTTGGAAAAAAAAAAAGGGATCTGTGCCCTAGATCTTTATATCTAACAACGCCCCTGTTATATACCATGAGGCGAGACTAAGAAGGAAGTACTGGCTCTTTTGTGCATTACACGACACAGTCAACAGCCATGTCTGGTCGATGGTTGTTTGATGGCTGTCTGTGTTCCATGTTGTGTGATTGGATGCCAGGAGGACTAGCCTTTGCAACGGCAGCGGCTAATGGGGATCCTCATAAATAAACAATAAAGAATAAAAGCGGGCATTTCTGTGCAGGGGTCTAAGCTCAGCTGTTTAGGTGTGTGCTATTCCAGGAGAGCTGGGGGCGTGGTGGGGGCGGGGGGGGGGGGGGGGAGGCTGACACAGCTGGAGAGCAGGAAGGGGGGATTGTAAGCAAGTGAGGTAAAAGATGTTTGTATCTGCGTGTCAGGTGTGTGTGTGTGTGTGCAGGTGTGTCTGTATGTATGTGTGTGTGGGGGTGTAAATAAGTGTGTGTGGGTGAGCGTCGGTGTGTGTGTGTGTGGCTGGGTGTGTGTCCTGGGCTCATGCAGAGATAGAAGAGAGGCTTGCCTGTCTGTCTGAGAGGGGAGTAGGCCTGTCAGACAGACATCACCTGGGTCTTTGATCCTCCAAGTAGCAGTGGGAGTCTGAGCCAGACACACAGGGCCGGGGGAGGGCAGGGCCAGGGGGGGGCAGGGAGCTGTGGAGTAGGGGGGGGGGGGGCGTAACTGTCTCCCCCTACTGTGAATGGCAGGGTATTGCATCATTTAATCACTTGATAGGCTGTTTTTGTTTTTGGCAGATGTTCTGCACTCTTGGGAAGCTCAGGGAGACAGTACATCATTCAGCAGCTGAACATGGCTGGTGCTGCACTGTTCAACTCTCAGGACCTGCTACCAGTCCTCAAAAGCCAACTGCTAGATGTCCATATGGAGGTCCAGAGAGTCAAGTCACTTCAGTGAGAGGGAGAGAGGATTGTCCTACAGACCTGTCAGCCTGCCCGTCTGATTCTGACCCCGCCTCTGACCCATGTCAACAAGACCAGTGAACCAATCATGTTCCCGGATTGGCCCCCCTGTCTCTACTGCCAGAGTCTGTTAACCTCCCTCACTCTTCCCTTTCCTCCAACACTCTGGGCCTCTCTCCCTTCCTCTCCTTCTGCTCGCCCTTTGTTTCACTCTCCTGTGCCCCCCTCTCCTGTTTGAGATCTCCTGTGTAATTTCTTATCCTTGTAATCAAGGGCTCCAAAATCCGTTAGCCTTGACTGGTTCCCCCTGTTAGAGTAACCCCAGTCGGCCGGGGTGGAGACGGAATCACGAAAAGGAAAGTCGAGATAGAAGCAGCAGTTATTTAAACAGGGTTCCAGAGTTCATTGCCCTAGGTGCCTTCCTTCCTCCTGTCCTCTCATCCCATCCTCCATCCTTTCATTCACCCTAATGCTAACCCATCCTCCCATTCTCTCATATTTCCATTCTACTTTCCTCCCACCCTCCCATTTTTGTCATCATCTCATCCTCCCATCCTCCTACTCATCCATCCTCCCATTCCAAGGCCAGACTGTGGCCTGGCCAAGGCCCCAAGAGGGGTCACCTGGTGGTCAGGGAAATGAGGGATGACGCACAGCACGCCTCCCCATCACCCTCCACTTATTTTGTACGCCCACTTTCATTGCCACCCTGTGTCATTCTGAGACAGATATAAGCTTGTGATTGCTTGCATTAACAACCCCCCTACCTACCCACCCACACAAACACACACATACACACACACACACACACAAACAAAGACACACACACACACATACACACAAAGACACACACGCATAAGGGATTTCACCCTTGCATGTCTCCCACCCCTTGTGGATAATAATTGCAGTGGTCTGGATCATCATCGCTTGTGTGTGTGTGTTTGTGTGTGGGTGTATATGTGTGTGTCTGTGTGTGTCTGTGTCTGTGTAGGGATGTGGGTGTTTGTAAATGTGTGTGCGTGTGTGTTCCTGGGTGGGCGGGTGATGCACAGGGACTGTGTGTGGATAATAGATAAAGACAATCCGTCAAACAGAATGGCTCCCAGCATTGTGTCCGGTGAACTGGACATTCCCACTGCAGCGTTCTGGAATGGAACCCTATCCATAAAACTGATTAGTTCACACACGCACACATCAAACACACACACACACACACAACATTTACTCAGTTATTTACACAGCCTTCGTGTGGCACAGCACAAACTCACCTCATCTCCACCCTTCTTCTACCACTCCTCCAGTCCCTTCACCTCTGCCTCTCCGTGCATCATCCTGTGCTGCAGCATGAGAGACACATTCCTGTCTGTCTGTTCCCACCCCAGCATAGTCCCACCTGCCTGCCTGTCTGCCTGCCTGCCTGTCTGCCTGCCTGCCTGCCTGCCTGCCTGCCTGCCTGTCTGTCTGTCTGTCTGCCTGTCTGTCTGTCTGTCTGTCTGTCTGTCTGTCTGTCTGTCTGTCTGTCTGCCTTCCTTATTGTCTGCTTGTCTGTCTGCTAGTTTTGGAGCCCAGTGTTTATGTGCTATCATCATCATAGCTGACGGGTGGCAAGAGCACTTAATGGATGATAATCTCTCTCCTGGTTCCTCATCCCCTTCTCCCCCAGCCCTGGTTAATGCTGCGGGGCAGAACGCAGGGGGCGGGGTAGCTGGGGTGGGAGGGGGTGGGCTAGTATGATGGACGAAGGAGGAGGTAAGTGAGGCAGGGGGTAAATGGCAGTACAAGGCCTCGCGATCGGAAGGGAGGTCATTAGGTGCTCAGCGGAATGAAAGAATGATAAAGATGAATTATGAAAAAATGGCACCTTTATTCATCATAGTCCACGTAAAAAACTCACTGGAAATGTTTACCAACACGGCCCGACATTTTTTAACTACCAACCCAGGCTCTCTCGGTGAGCCGCTAGAGCCATATGGTTCTAAATGAGAGATTAGCTCCCTTCCCTTCAATCCTTCATTCATGTGTCCCTTGATGACTCATCTCCTCTGGATATAGCTGTGGAGAGGAAGCTGGTCCAGTCCATATCCTCCAGCTTTGGGAGACGGGGGAGGGAGACGGAGGGAGAGGGTGGGAGGTGAAGGAGGTGAAGGAGGAGGGCCAGAGAGAAGAGTGAGAGAGAGAGAGAGAGAGAGAGAGAGAGAGAGAGAGAGAGAGAGAGAGAGAGAGAGAGAGAGAGAGAGAGAGAGAGAGAGAGAGAGAGAGAGAGAGAGAGACAGAGAGAGAGACAGAGAGAGAGACAGAGAGAGAGAGAGAGAGAGAGAGAGAGAGAGAGAGAGAGAGAGAGAGAGAGAGAGAGAGAGAGAGAGAGAGAGAGAGAGAGAGAGAGAGAGAGAGCCTCATGGAGGAGACTGAGACTGCAGCACATCGGGCTGTGGTGGCTGGTTGGTTGGCTGGCTGGCAGAGTGGGTGGCTGGCTGGCTGACTTAGTGGTGGCTGGTTGGCTGCCTGTCTGAGTGGTGGCTGGTTGGCCTTTTTGCCCGTCTGGTTGGTTGGCTGGCTGGTTGGCTGACTGACTGAATGTTTGACTACTGTAGGTGACTAAAGCGAGGCTATTGGCTGTGCTGAATAACCAATTATCAGCTACAGTGCACAACATGGATCAGTACCCTGGGACTACACAGCAATGGTCCTGTCATGGCTAAGTGATGTCACTAAGACATCATTGTTAACCCTCCAACTTGTGAAACAGCTGTGCATATTCGATTTGCATTGTGAGCACGCAGCGAGTGTAACATCCCACCAGTCCATGTCCAGAGTAAATAAGCAAACGTTATGTTCACAATGTCATGTGCACACTGTGCCTACTGTAGCTATGGGCGGCCCTGTTGTTTTCTCCAACCCGTAGACAGTAGCCGTTCAGCCCTATGGGAGCGCAACACAAACAGACAGTCCGGGCTGACAGCCTGGAGGCACGGAGCTAAACACAGCCAGTCAGCCTAGTGAGGAAACCCGGAGCTGCCAGAAACATCAGCCCACAGTAACCCTCCTCTGGATCCCCCTCCACTGCTCTTAACACACAATTAACCCCGTTTACTAATGAAGGGGGGCTAGCATTAGCCCTGCTTAGCACACAGAGGGCGCATCGTCTCGCTGGAGAACGCAGGGGGATATCTGAGAGGTTTAGAGCACCCGTTCCCCTCTAATTAGGTCGATACGAGTTTGAAAAAGTTGTCTTGTGAAAGGAGAGGATGGGAAGAGGGGTAATAGCAGGGAAGGCTAAATGCAATGTTTCAACCTGAAATGAAGTTAAAAGCCCACTCAGCACATGAGTGTGTGTTTCAGGAAAATAGCTACAGTGAGTATGTGCAAACACAGACACACACTCACACCCACACACAAACACACACCAACATATACGTGATCAACTCTGAATGTAAAAAAAACAAACCTTGAAAAGGCCCATTTCCCATTCGTAGAACTTTGAAGTGTCTCATTTCACTTCATTCACCTCACTCAAATAAATTGGCTCCGCATACCAAGATCCTACTTCCGTCCTCCTGGGTTTATGCACTCCCTGCTCTGGATCGAGCACCGGATCCGACCATCGGCAAGACACCTCGTTCTCATGCAGCACAACGCAGTGAAGGGGGATATTAGTGCCGTGAAGAGCTCATCAGTATAAGCATATCATAGAGGTTCTGGCAGCCTGGAGCCCAGGAGGCATCTCCTGCTGCTCAGCCAGAGAATATCCCATGGAGCCTGGCCTCGCAGCTCTGACGACGCCAGGCAATCAAGCCTCTCCTGGTGGACTGTAGCAGTCGTGTACGACAGGCCGACTGAGAGAGATCCTCACTGGGAAGCTATCCAGGTACAGCAGTGGCCTGTGTGAATCAATCCATCAGTCGATCGTGTTTGAATATAAACAACGTATTAAAAGGTGAAAGCGGTGTCAGCCAAAGAACGGTACATTGAAATCAATCGATGAGCACAAACACAATGACGCGCTGTTAAAGTGAGGCACGACTCACATGACAAGACAACTTCTTGTCATGAATCAAAGTGAACCTGTGCTCGGAGCTTATTAGGCACAAACCCCGAGCCCTCTTCTCTCTGTCGCCGGAATGCCACAGACACATGGAGAACAACTCTTTGGGGAATGGTTTATAGGGATTAGGGTGAGAGCTCCTAAAGTCATGTTTTCACTCCATACACTTCCACTTCAAGCAGCAGATCCACTTCCTGCTTCTAGAACAGGAAGCAGGAAGCAGGAAGGAACCCTGCCGGACTCTGCGACTGTATCGGTGTATGCGGATGCTCTGGAAGAGGCTACAGTTACATTCACAGTGGCTGTTGCAGCCAGATTAGCATCCCCTGGTTGGTACAGTAGAGGAGTGTGAGACAGAGATATCCTCACCCAGGCCCTGCTGTCATCCAGAGAGGACAACAACACGCTATGTCTGCCCCTAGTACACAGAGATACACGACTGGAATGAGGCATCATGGATTCCCAGGTCCTGACAGCTAATAAAGCTTAGGTAGCTGGGGGTGAACATGTTCCTGGTCTGGGCTACTGCCAGGTCTTTGGAAGAGAACGCTGGCTGTGTATGTCTGTGTGTGTATGTCTGTGTGTGTGTGTTTGTGTGTCTGTGTTTGTGTGTGTGTGTGTGTGTGTGTGTTTGTCTGGGCGGTGAGATCAGGGCCAGGGTTTGTATGCAGGGTTTGCTGTGTAGAGGTATTCAGCTTGAGAGAGTGATTTAGATGTTGTTTGTAGAGACGAGGCTGGTGTTTTTGGACTTGTCAGGGTCGTTCAGATAATTTGTTTGTCTGATGAGGGTGGAGGTGAAGGACTATTTCGAGATGGCGGATATCGCCAACAGTCACTGTTAACGTCAAGGGCTGTTAAGGATTTTTACAACTTGTTTTCGATCTGCCCGGGTTTTTGTCACCTCCACTTCAGCACCACCTGCTTTCATGTATTTAATGTGTCTTTTCACATAACTGAATAATGCATTGGGCTTGAAATGAGAGTAATTGTATATGAAGACTATAAATTGGTATAGTACTTGTAGATATATTCTACAGTGACTATCGCTAGCTGACTGTCATTCCGTCTCAGGATAACAGGAAGGGCCAGAGATAGGCCAGACGACTTTGAGTCCCCTCGGGAAAGGAAGTGACTGCTAGATGATGTCATCTAAGGTTAAATGTTGGTTTTGATGAGCTTCTTTTTGACGGCAGTCACCCCCCCCCCCCCCCCCCACCCCAACCACCATTAGTCCAGGCGGGGGATCAAAGGACGTCTGTGACATCAAGACAAGCTGTCCTATGGCTCCATCTCTCAGATCATTAGTTACATGACTGTTAGAGAGAAGGGGAGCGAGTGAGAGGGGGAAACAGACAGACGTATAGATAGATACACAGACAGACACATAGATAGACACACAGACACATAGATGGATACATGGATACATTGATTAATTGACAGACAGAGTGATAGATAGACAGTTATTCCTGGCATGGAGAGTCTTGAGCAAAGCAGTCTGGGAGTCAAAGCAGAATTCCTCCTCTGCCAGGAGGACAGGATGAATGCATGTCGAAGAAAAGAACGTGGCCGCCCGCCTTTTGAAGAGTGACTCATCAAAAGAGACATTTAACGTGCGACGGCATCGTCTAACACTGGGCCCCTCTCCGCCCGCTGCAGGCCTGCTGAGTACCTCTGTCTCTGCTGTCTCTTCTCTGCCTGCTGATGGCTAATGGCAGCTAATGAGCCTGTCTAACTCGACTGCCGGCCCACACAATGGCCTCTGCAATCGGGGAGGAGGGGTGGTATAGGGCGGGGGCGTAGCGGGGGGCTGTCGACTCTCAGACACGGGGAAACACAGAAGAGTGGGGGGGGATGAGAGAGTGGTTAAACGGACTGGACCCCCTGGTGGACCCACAGTGTTGATAACGCTGTCACGTTCTAACTGTGATGAGAGGGGGTAAGGGTGTGGGTGCGTGCGTGCGTCTGGAAGGGGAGTTAACCCTTTGTGGATGTTGTGTTCCAGCCACAGGGACCTGAAACCTGAGAACCTGTTGTTAGATGAGAAGAACAACATCAGGATAGCAGACTTCGGCATGGCTTCTCTGCAGGTGGGAGACAGCCTGCTGGAGACCAGCTGTGGGTGAGTAGATTAACACGCACAAACACACACACACACCTCCCGATACACCTGATATAAAGCTACTGGCGCAACCCAGGTACAAGAAAACACACCATGCAGTACACTGTTCTGAGTCCCTTTTAATGATCCCAGCCTTCAGCAGATCTACCAAGTTTACCACCCCGGCAGATTCAGTATGGATTCAGACGGCAGGAAGCTTTCGAGTGCTTTTTCTGTGTGTTCCAACAGAGATTGCTGCGTGTGTGTATTTCTATAAATAATGCAATGCGTCTGGAGGTCTGCGGCTGTTTTAGCCAGCTGTTCCTGGTTGACCTGGATGTCTCGGCCGGGCTCTGCTCTCGTGTGACACGTGCGTGCCCGCAGAGAGGAGACAGAGAGGTCCTCTGACGGACACAGACCTGAATCTGTCCACATTCTGTGGCCCGGACCTAAAAACAGGCATTTCAAACAGACTGACACACCCACACACATACACACACACACAGGCATACGAACACACAAAAACACAGTAGGGGCATTACTGCTGTGAACTCAAATTTATTTTGTGCTCAACAAGGATTGTTTGCGTTCCTACACACGTGCCCACACGCACACACACAAAGGCTGACATACAGTCTGTTATACTTCTATCTGCTCTGATAGACCTGCTCTGGATCTTCCTTGATGGTCAGTCTCAGTGATGTCATGTTCCAGGTGCTTGGCACCGGCTTCCTCCTTTATGGGTACACGTCCTAAAATACGTGACCCAGGTGGAAAAGGGCTGCTGTGGTTTGGTTTCCTTTCACAAACCCACACACACACACACAGTGCATGTGTATGTGAGTATTTTTCACGAAAGTCAGTTATCGTGCAGCACAGCATATACAATGTGTGACTGTCATTGTTGATCGCTCCTCCACCCCTAACCCTCCCACCTCTAAGTGCAGATATGAGAGTTTAATTAAACCCATGTATCTGGCCTCTCAGCCAGCAGTGGCTGACACAAATGTATTCAGCCTGCCATGGGGAGAGGAGTCAGGGGCGGGGTGAGGCTGAGGGGGGAGAGGAGGAAGGCATGGGGGAGGACTCCCTTCAGCACCAGGGGGGGCTGGGGAGACACACATACACACGCGCACACATCTCTTCATACCCTCGCTCACACATGCTCACACCTCTCACACACGCGCACACACACAAAGTATCTCTCTATCGGTCTCATTGTGGGAAAGCTCCACAGTGTAGTCATCTCAGGCTCCTCGTGATTGATTCAAGGTAAATCACTATGCAAATGGTAGCTTCCAGTATCCGTGTTAGGTTATTAGAGACACTGAGATCTCTGCTGTTTAACACTGATGTAGGTCTGACTGTGGTTTCCCCCTATTAGGCACAGTGACTTGCATAAATGGCTGCCTGCCCAAATTTGTGATGCATTGGTAATCCGAGGGTGTCTATGCTCTCTACAATGGCTAGCCCACATTTACTCACTTTCACATACAGCACCACTGGTGAGAAACCCTCCCACTATTTCACTTATAGTCAATTTTACAGTCTGCACACTTTATGCTAACAGTATAAAAGTCATTTTTCTGCAGATTAAGAGACCTTTATCTGCTATGGCTACGTTCAGGAATGTGTTACGCTTCAACCCTCACCCTGACTCTGATCCTAGAGTCTCAGACAGGGCTTGATAAATAAAGCAGGATGTAGCTTGTTCTGCTGAGTATTCCCCATGGTGTTGTCCAGCTGCATTTAAACCCCAGGACTTCCCGTGTCTCCCAAACCACTGTATGCTTACGGTCAGTTTACCTCCAGCTGTGGCTGGGCTGCTGTTTGAGAGAGGTGAAGGTGAGGACTTGGGTGAGGGTGCGGATGAGAGTAAGATTGAGAATGCAGTTTAAGATGAGGGACTTGGAGCAGGTCAATGTAGTGACCCCCCCCCCCACACACATCCGCCCCCCCCCCCCTCCACACACCCCCCCCCCCACCCACCCAACACAGCTGTCCTTGTTCCCGTGCTTCTGTTGGGTTGGAGGGGAAGGTTTCAGCAACACCCTCTCACTTGCCAGCCTCTCTCTCTCTCTCCTCACCAGAAGCCTGTTTGCTGTGCGCGACAGTGGGAAGACCACTCCGACTGTCCACCCAGCCTCTCAGAGACAGGTCCTCTCAACACCTCCTCTCCACACTTTTCACCCTTGTCTTCCTGCGGTCGAGTTCTCGTTAAAGTGAAGCGCAGAACAAAAGACTGCAGCAGGCGAAGAAGACAAAAACCCTCTATTCAGAGCTGTCTGGTCAAGTGGGTGTGAAGGCCGTGTTCTGTTCTTGCCCACCAGGCTGCAGGGGATCTTGTGAGGCCTATGGAGAGGGAGACACAACTGGGAAACATATGGTGTTACAGCACAACTGCGCTGTTCTAATAGTCCCAGATAAAGACCCAGCTCTGAAACAAAGGCCAGCTATTTGTTCCTTCCTCATTATGCTGACACTCCCCAGGTTGTTTGCCTGTTGCCTGGTCCGACATAACGAGTCTATATCTTCCCCTCGCTCCTGTCATAGACTGTGTGTTTTGGCGTGCGCGCGGCTTAACTAACGTCTATCTCCCGCAGGTTCTCTCGCTCATTTGCATAATGCAGCATGACACCTGCAATCAGGAAGGCCGTATTTGCATAGGCGCACGTTTGAACTTCCTCCTACGGTATGCCGGCGGCGGGGTTGGTTGGTTCGTTATCGCGGCGCTGGCGCTCTCTGACAGCGCCTCAGGAAGTCGGGAGCTGTCAGGCCTCGACATTCGCGAGTCCACAAGACAACAAGCCCTCTAATGGTGCCGTTGTTTACAGGCCTGTGATTGGCTCTCATTATAGTCCAGTATTCCTCCTATTAGAAGATCCTGAATAGGAACTGAAGTGTGGGGGAAGAAAGGGAGGAGGGGAGGGACTGAGGAAGAAGAGGCGGAAAGAGTTGGGGTGAAGAGATGGAGGAGGAGGAGGAGAGAGATAAGGCAGATGGTTTCATGGACTGTATTTATAGAGAACACCCTGTCCCCCACAGTCTGTGATGGAGAGAGAGAGAGAGAGAGAGAGAGAGAGAGAGAGAGAGAGAGAGAGAGAGAGAGAGAGAGAGAGAGAGAGAGAGAGAGAGAGAGGGAGAGGGAGAGGGAGAGGGAGAGGGAGAGGGAGAGGGAGAGATGGAGAACGAGAAAGAGAGGGAGAGAGACTAGGAGCTGCGGGCTGGCTCCATCAATCTTCATATGATATTGATGTGTCAATCTGGCCATTGGCTTTGCTGTCAGTCGCTCCAGGTGCTATAGAGATTAGTGTGTCTGGCCAGCAGGCGCTGGGAGAGGATGCCCTTGAGTGAACATGCTAGAGGGTGTCTGTCTGCCCCTCAGGACAACTTCATCTGCGAGCAGAGACTTCCAGCTGGCTACCTAAACACACACCTGACTACCCTACACATACATCACACATCTGACTACCCTACACATACATCACACATCTGACTACCCTACACATACATCACACATCTGACTACCCTACACATACATCACACACCTGACTACCCTACACATACATCACACATCTGACTACCCTACACATATATCACACATCTGACTACCCTACACATACATCACACACCTGACTACCCTATACGCAGAATATACAATACACTGATAATCCTGGGTTGAGCTAATCTATCTTTTCTTCCCCTCCCTCCCTCCCTCCCTCCCTCCCTCCCTCCCTCCCTCCCTCCCTCCCTCCCTCCCTCCCTCCCTCCCTCCCTCCCTCCCTCCCTCCCTCCCTCCCTCCCTCCCTCCCTCCCTCCCTCCCTCCCTCCCTCCCTCCCTCCCTCCCTCCCTCCCTCCCTCCCTCCCTCCCTCCCTCCCTCCCTCCCTCCCTCCCTCCCTCCCTCCCCCATGTCCCCACATCCCTCCTTTGTCCCTCCCCCCTCCCCTCCCCCCTTCCCCCCCCTCCCTCCATCGTCCCCCTCCCCCATCCCTCTCTCTGTCCTCAGATCTCCACACTACGCGTGTCCAGAGGTCATCAGGGTGAGTTTGCTTTCCTCGCTCCTCTTTATTACCTTCATCCACCTTTTATTGATGTCTAATCTCTATTTTTCTCTTTATTTTCTCTTGCCCTCTCTCTCTCTCTCTCTCGCTCTCTCTCTCTCTCTCAGGGGGAGAAGTATGATGGGAGGAGAGCAGACGTATGGAGCTGTGGGGTCATTCTCTTCGCCCTGTTGGTGGTGAGTGTCAGCTGACCGCACCGGCCACACCAAAGATGCTTATCGAGCATCCTTGCCGTCCAGAGCCCAGACCAGCAGAGCTACCTCCTGCTCTGGACAATGTTGACCAGTGACATCCTCTAAACATGCCTCCTCCCTCACGGCCTGTCTCAGCAGCCTGGTACCATCCTCAGATCTGCATCATGTACACAGCACAGCTGCAAGAAGCCATCCCTAACGACACCAAACATGCAGAACACTGACAGCCTGTCATTTGGGCATAAAATGTGTGTGTTTATGTGCTTGTGGTTTGCGAGTGCGTGCGCGCACCTTTGCATTTACAAATCTGGGATTCCAAGGACAATGGAGACGTAGTCAGTATTAGTTTCATCTTGTCCATATGTTCCAGCCTGTGAGCAGCAGGTGCCACCCCTCCCCTGCGTGGCAGAGACACAGAGCGCCATTAGACAGACAACCAGACACACTGCTCCGCCCCTGCAGTTAGGCTTCTCCCCCATCATCTCCATCCAGCTCCCTCAGCATAGGGTCCCTTATCTCTCTCTCTCTCTCTCTCTCTCTCTCTCTCTCTCTCTCTCTCTGTCTCTCTCTCTCTCTCTCTCTCTCTCTCTGTCTCTCTCTCTCTATCTCTCTCTCTCTCTCTCTCTCTCTCTCTCTCTCTCTCTCTCCTCTCTGTCACTCTTCCTCTCCCTCTCCCTTTCTCTCTCCGCCGGTCTCTGTTTGGCATGTTATATTTCTACCGTCTACTCGTCGAAGCTGTCATCTATCAAACAGCCACATCTGCAGGCTGTCAGCCCATCTGATAAATGACTCTGGTTGGGTTACTAAAGTGGGGAGGAGGGAGAAAGAGAGAGAGAGAGAGAGAGAGATGGGTAATTATTAAAACACTCATCATTTTGTTTTTTATTATTTATTTGTTAGGTTTGGAGGCAAATCTCTGTAATTGGAGTGTTGTGGAGTTGTGGAGATGAGAGCCTGCTCATGTCAGACAGTTCTCTGAGGGTGTTGGGTTGTTTTGGCCCTCTTGTCCTCAGGTTCTTCTTTGTTTTTTTGTTTATTAATGTGTCTGAATTCTGAAGCACGAGCAATTTCCGAACATATGTCAAAACTCTGTCTCTTCTCTACGCCTCTCTCTTTTCTGTGTCTTTCTTGCTCTCTTTCTCTTTCTCTCTTTCTCTTTCTCTCTGGCTCTGGCTCTGTTTCTCTCTCCCCTCTTCTCTTTCTCTCTCCCCTTTTCTCTCTCTCTCTCTCTCTCTCTCTCTCTCTCTCTTTCTCTCTCTCTCTCTCTCTCTCTCTCTCTCTCTCTCTCTCTCTCCCTCTCTCTCTTTCTCTCTCACTGTCTCTGTCTCTATGCCCCCCTCCCATCTAGGGAGCTCTGCCGTTCGACGATGACAACCTGAGGAACCTTCTGGAGAAGGTGAAGCTGGGAGTGTTCCACATGCCCCACTTCATCCCTCCAGACTGCCAGAACCTGCTGAGGGGCATGATCGAGGTGGACGCCACCAAGCGTCTGACGGTCAGTAACGCATCATGGCACATCATTTACCATTTAGTTGAATTGGTCTGATCCGTCTTCTCCTCATCGCCCTTCTCCCACATCTCATCCTCCTCCTTTTCTCAGTGCTCTGTTGGCCTGAGAGTGCTGAAGACGGCAGAGGCGATTTTGAGTTAGCCTCCTCGGCTCCAGCATCGTGTACACATCACAGGATGTCTTTCTACCTAGCTGCCTCTCGCTCTTCCTCCCTCTCTCCCTTCCTCCCTCTCTCCCTTCCTCCTGTCTTTCTCCTCCCTCTCTCTCTTCCTCCCTCTCTCCCTTCCTCCCTCCCTCTCTTCCTTCCTCCCTCTCTCCCTCCCTCTCTCTCTTCCTCCCTCCCTCTCTTATTCCCTCTCTCCCTTCCTCCCTCTCTCTTCCTCCCTCTATCCCTTCCCCCCTCTCTTTCTAATGGAGAAATGGATCACCTTGGCAAGGTGACTGAAGAAGAGAAAGAGAGACATAGAATGGTAGAACATTTTAAGAGAGATACAAACCATATAAAGAGCCAGGGAAAGACACAGAGGGAGAGCGGATACGAGACAGGACTAAAATGTAAATGATGAAAGCGGTCAGAGAGTTCAAAGTGTGAGTTGTACACAGAGGAATGATGGTGCCCTTTGTTCTTGCCCTGTATTTCTTATTTTTTCATACAGATACTCTCATACACACACACACTCGGACACACACATAAAAACTCAACATTTCCCTTACACGCCAGGTGATTTCTTTGGGACAGTGGACGGTATTGTGTGTGTGTGTGTGTACGCTAGGGATGCTGCCCTTGAGTGCATGCTAATATCCCAATCCCTCATGGCTGAGCTATCCATCAGTATGTCAGGGAGGACGCATTCACAGGAGCCCTAAGAGAACAGAAAACGTGTGTGTGTGTGTGTGGGTGGGTGGAGGGGGCGTGATGTGAGTGTTACACTGTAGATAAAGTTAGAGCCGGTACTGAATGACATTAGTGGAGGATAGGTGAGAGGCTGAGGGCTTGATGCTAAGCGAGAGAGAGAGAGAGAGAGAGAGAGAGAGAGAGAGAGAGAGAGAGAGAGAGAGAGTGAGAGTGAGAATGAGATGGCGGAAGAGTAAGAGAGACAAAGACACAGAGAGAGGGTAAGGAGGGTGATTATGGTGATAAACTTGACTGGAAGCTGTTCCACAGATGCAGGCCTTGTCCTGTGCGAATCCTCTGCTCTCTTTGCCACTTCCGTCTCCACTCGTGGTGGAGGCGGAAAGGTTGTTCTAAGTGCCTACATTTCCCAGCATGCATAAGCAGCATGGTTGCAATGTCCTGAGAAAACCCGTCCCTGTTCTTATGTTAAGGTTACTATTCTCTCTCTTTCTCTCTCTCTGTCTTTCTCTTACACCTCCCCATCACACCCACACACACTTACATGCACCCAAACACATTTTCTTTCTCTCTCCCTCCCCTGCCTGTCTCTGGTCTGAGGGGACAGAGTTAGCAGAATGTCAAAAGCCCCTGGAAGGCATGTTCCTGGAGTTTAGCTTTGGCTCCTGCAGTAGCTAATCAGCTGCCTGCCTGGGGTTACAATGACATCACTAGGGTTCAGCTCGCTGTGACATCACGGGGTTCAGCCCAGGTCATTGCTGTTGTTTCTCCATGCTCACTGGCTGGAATGCTGTTGAGTCATACTAGCTACGACTTCAACCGAGTTGAGATGTTTGCCCACGACCACACGCGGACACACACACAACCACACGCACACAACCACAAGCACACACACACACAACCCCACACACACCATCATAAAAAAGGAGGTGATGGAATCTCTACAGGCTTAAGGGCTTTAGTCCAGAAAGGCATTTCTTCATTTTCTGTGAGCAGCTAGAGCCTGAAGCTAATGCTATCTGGCCTCTGTCCTCCTGTTACTTTGTCTGAGAACGTGTAGACTCTGAGGAAGTCAGAGTCCTCCCCTCATCATGGGCTGAGGGCCTGTTAGTCCTGGGGCTGGGACAATGTCTCTCCTGTCTGTCTGCACGTCTCTTAGCTTTGTCTTGAATTTGTTTCTCTCTATTTCTCTCTAGATGTGTCTGTATTATGAGATCTTGTCTCTCACAAGCCCCCACGAGTTAAGCTTTTGTCTTGAGACGATCCCAAAGGCAGCAGGACAAAGAGAACACATTCAGAATTCAACCCTCACACGCATTATCCCACCTGCATGGTTGAAGGATGTGAGTGTTCGACAGATTTCTTTGGAAAAAGAGCACTCCTGTCAACAACACAGTGGGTCCTCTCTGCTCTCTCCCCCCAAGGGGCTCCCACTGTTCTGATGGACAGCCATATGTTTCACACACACACACACAAAACACACGCACACATGCACATAGCAGATACACACAAACACACACAAATATGCTCACAATAGATACACACAAACACACATATACTAAATACACACACAAAATACACACGTGCACAGACTGTATACTATGCACATTGCCGATACACACACACACACACATATTTAATACACGTACACACCCAGCAGGGCTGTACTCAGGAAGAGAAGGTGCTGGTGATGATATCTGATCAGTCAGATCTTTTTTTTTTGTTGTTTTTTTTTTTGGGGGGGGGGGGGGGAGGGGGGGGGTGTACACATCCACACTCTCTCGAGTGCACACAAACACACTTATGCAGGGACTTTGACGATAACCTAGACAGCGATCACATCCACTTGCGTGACAGCTGATGTGGCCAGATACATACCATCCTCCCTCACCACCAGGCAGACCCAGGTTCACAGAGCAGCTTAAGAGTCCCACTGAAGGGCCAGCAAACTGCTGTTAATCTCTCCGTGCTTACAGCCCTCACTCAACATTACACGCCAAAGTAATTGCTTTCCCGTCATTGGAGAGTGCACTGGGGATGTGTTTGGTGTGAGGGGGCTGAAGGACTGGACGCCCTATTGAGCCCTGTGGTCCCTCTGGAGTCTTCAGGACTCCTATTGAGCCCTGTGGTCCCTCTGGAGTCTTCAGGACTCCTATTGAGCCCTGTGGTCCCTCTGGAGTCTTCAGGACTCCTATTCAAATTTTCAAATTTATTTGTATAGCCCTTTTTACACGCAAGCATGTCACAGAGGGCTTCACATATGCCCATAGAACTGCCCCTCAACCAACCTAAACCCTCAAGGAAGACAAGGAAAAACTCCCAGAAAAACTCCCAACGGGAGAAAAAATGGAAGAAACCTTGGGAGGAGCAATTCAGAGAGGGATCCCCTCCTCCAGAGACGGTTGGCAAGAGAGAGGAGCAGAACACAAGCTAAACATAGTCATACAGTGTCAATGGGTTTTGAAACACCAAAAATCCATTGTTCGGCTTTATAGACGTTGGATGGGACCTGGAAACTCGCTGTTGGCCGTCATGGAGGCTGGTTTCCGGTTGACGACCTGGTCCAGCGTTGGTAGACCGACGACCAGGCAGGTCCTGACAGCTCAGACCCCCCACACCACAAGGGATGTGTGGGGGGGACAGAGAGGAGAACAGGGATTAGAGAATGCCAGGAGCAGCTAACAGTTTCAGTCGTAATAGAATGAGATCCCCACCGGTCAAGTGTGGACTAGTGCAGCAATTTAACAAAGCTAAGAGGGTATGTGATGCAGCCCTGTGAGCCCTGTGGTCCCTCTGAAGACTTCAGGACTCCTATTTAGCCCTGTGGTCCCTCTGTGGTCCCCCTGTGGTCCCTCTGGTCCCTCTTCAGGACTCCTATTGAGCCCTGTGGTCCCTCTGGAGTCTTCAGGACTCCTATTGAGCCCTGTGGTCCCTCTGGAGTCTTCAGGACTCCTATTGAGCCCTGTGGTCCCTCTGGAGTCTTCAGGACTCCTATTGAGCCCTGTGGTCCCTCTGGAGTCTTCAGGACTCCTATTGAGCCCTGTGGTCCCTCTGGAGTCTTCAGGACTCCTATTGAGCCCTGTGGTCCCTCTGGAGTCTTCTGGACTCCTATTGAGCCCTGTGGTCCCTCTGGAGTCTTCTGGACTCCTATTGAGCCCTGCGTTCAACAGGGAGCCTCCTGATCCACCGCTTCACGATGACATCGATACAGCCCTCCAGCTCACACATCGCATCGTCGACTCGTTCTGCCGGACAGCTGCTTCTCTCATCCTCTTCTTATTGTTCTCCCTCCATCCCCCCCCCCCCCCCCCCCCCCCGCAAGCTGCCCTCTCTCAGACTCAGTAACTGCTTTATTGCCAAAGCTGGCAAATATGTGTTCTCTCTCTGCCCACAGGGCACTGGGTAGATGCCAACGCATCGCAAGGCTAGCCAGGGCAGGGAGAGGAGGGGAGAGAGAGCCCTTTGGCTGGGGTTAGATAATGTGTGTGTTTGAGATGATGGTCGTTTGTATCAGGCTGGAGCCTTTTCTCGTTCTCTCTCTCTCTCGCTCTCTCTCTCTCTCTCTCTCTCTTTCTCTTCTCTCTCCTTTATTTCCCTTTCTCTCTCTGCCTCTTTGTGTAGGTCTTAACCACAGGAATGGCAGCATCTTCTCCCGTCTCATGTATTTTCATTGATTCAGCTCCACCAATCCCCAGTGCTTAGCGAGGTGTTAGAGAACTGTTAGAATCATGTCCACAGACGATTCAATAGGTTCTTTTCATTTACAACCCTCCCCCTCCCACACCGTTTCCCAGCCGGCCTGCCTACCCCTCACTCATTTATTGATGTATTTTGTCTGTTGCTTAAGATCAACTGATTTGCATAGTTGCAGGCGAATGTCTGTCTGTGTTGCTGCCTGTCTAACTGAACTCTGTTTTTTTCTTTTTTTTACAGTTAGATCAGATTCAGAAGCATACGTGGTACATGTAAGTACTCTTCGGTCCACCCCCCCTCCCCTCCTCTCCTTCTTCTTTCTTCCTCTTTTCTTTTTGCCCATTCCTCTATCCGTATTTTATTGGGGCTCCACCACTGGTTCACAGTGTTTTGAGTGGCTGTTTACTGTTTGTAGATAAGCTGTATACAGGATGTGGCTGGATGCCTGGTTTAGTTGGCTGGCGGGCTGGCAGGCTAGCTGTCTAGCATGACTGTCTGGCTGGCTGGTTGTTATGAATGGCACAGCGTCGCCATGTTAACAGCAAGGTTAGAGATCCCCAGTCCGGAGGGAGAATTGTCTCTTCACATTCCCCTCTCCTCCTCCTCTCATGGAGAGGGAGGAGAAAGTAAACGGAGGAGACATCCTAAAGCGGTTATGTGTGTGACTGTGTGCGTGTGTGTTCCTGTGCGTGCGTGTGTGTGTCACAGTCCTTTGGGACCGGGAATGCACCTCAGTGTAACTCTATACCTTAACTCTTCCGTGTGTGTGTGTGCACGTGTGTGTGCGCTCTTTCTCCAGAGGAGGGAAGAACGAGCCGGAGCCAGAGCAGCCCGTACCCAGGAAGGTGACCATCCGCAGCCTGCCGTCCGCCGACGACATTGACCCCGACGTCCTGGACAGCATGCACTCCCTGGGCTGCTTCAGGGACAAGAACAAACTGATGAAGGACCTGCTCAATGACGAGTAGGTGGAGGAGTGGAGGGGGGCAAGGAGGGAGGGATCGCGGATGGGTCCCAGATCAGGAGGAAAAGGGACGAGATAAAGGCCAAGGGGCGGAGAAGGAACGTGGACGGTCGGGTGTGGTTCAGGAGAGAGGGAGAGTGGAGAGGACAAAAGAGGACAGGGCCAGAGTGAGATAGGACATCAAAACGGATGGGAGAGTGACATGCTTTAAGAATAAGGCAGAACGGTGAAAAAGAGGACAGGGTGGGAGAGGGAGGGAGGGGAGGGAGGGGAGGGGGGAAGGTCTCTGAGCGCCAGAGGCCTTGGCTTGTTCCCCGCCGCTTATGAAATCCTTTGAACCTGTCGCTTTGGATGTCAGGACCCATAGATCACTTTGCTGTTATCACACACCGCTTAAGCCGGTTGCTACTGGTTATATCCCTCCCCCCCACACACACACACACACACACACCAGCACCGCCCTACTGCTCCTGCAATCCACCTCACACCACGCAAAACACTCTCTGCTGGGATTGCTTCTGTACCGCGGGTGTGTGTTTGTGGGTCGGTGTGCCCACTATCATTGTAATCCAGCTAGAATCACTGTTATCTAACTAGTAGCACCAGTTCCCTCGCTCCCCTGCTTCCTTGTCTTTCTCTCCTCTGCTCCCCTCTTCCCTCCTCGCCTTTCCTCTGCTCTGCTCTGCTCTCCCCGGCTGTTATTGTATCTCCTTGTGTCAGTCTGATTTAATTTTCTTACCACAGTTAGGAGATTGGACTATAAACTTAGATTTTAGCTCTTCTGTCTATGTAAGAAAATGTAATTGAGAAACTCATAATGTGACAATATTTTCTCACAACTTTATAGTTGACGTAATGGATGACAGGCTTCTATTGATCATCTTAATGGGGCAAGGCTCAATGCTGGCATAATGACTTCAAACAGAAGCCATCAACTTTCAAACTAAACTCACTTTTTAACAAGGATTGTGCATTTTTTTGTTTTGCTATCAAAACGAACATGCTTAATCTCCTATGAGTCATTTTATTAATGATGTGTTTTTCGGGCGGGACTGTGTGGTTGGGTGCGGTTATGTGTGTTGGAGTGTCTGTTTGCATGTGTGTGTGTGTGTGTGTGTGTGTGTGTGTGTGTGTGTGATTCTGTGAGCAAGAAATCAAAGTGAGTGTCTGCATATGGACATGGCTTTTTTTCTGTCACCCACAGTGACAACCAGGAGAAGATGATTTACTTCCTGTTGCTGGACAGGAAGGAGAGGTACCCGAGTCACGAGGACCAGAACCTGCCTCCTCGCAACGAGATTGGTAAGACAGGGAACGGGAAACGGTACCACCGTAAACACACACAAGTGTCTCATTCCTTATTTTGTTGCTACATTGTTACTGTGCAAAACATCAGATGCTCGAAAATGCATTTCTCAAAAAGCAAATCCGTTTCCAGAGCTCAGAGCCTGAGAAGGACAGAGACAGAATCTGAGAAGTTTTAATCAAATGGGTCTTGTACTACAACCCTTTTGGAACACTGCAGTGCGACAAACCTCCTAGAATGTCAGTGTTCCTTGAGAAAGACAAGGGACTGATTATTTTGAACAGAAGGATGATGGTCACTGCTATTTTAACGCTGTCCTCGTTTGATCGAAATCTAATGGAATTGGAATCCCACTGACTAGTGACCAAGTGAACAGTCTTGGTCCAAATTCCAAATGTTACACAGGGGTGTCGACAGGAAATGGACTGCTTGATTGGTGAGGAAATCAGAGGTCTCTCTGAACAGACAGCAGGTTGTTGACAGAGACATCATTGTCTCACAGCACATGACTCAACCTCCTGAGGGGGGAGTCAACTAGGTGACATTCTCGACTCATATATTTAGATATGGTTCAGATGGGGAGACATTAATGGAGAAACCTCATTTAGGGTAAATGAGGTGTTATCAGCTACAACATATTCTCACATTCTGGGCCCATACAATACTGTCAGTGCCTTCTAATCATATTACGTTTGACATTTCGTTCATTCATTTTCATTATCCAAAGCAACATGCGATGGTATTTCAACAGAATTTCAGTGGGCAATCTAAACAGCCTGGATCATGTATCCTGTCAGTCTAAATGTCAATACCATGGGGACAATAGATATGTTAATGATCCGACCAACACACACACCTGGATACACATCTTCAAGCTTGCCCTTGACATGCACTCCTCACCGACCTCCCTGCTTATGACCCTCCAGCCAAAACAATCAGTTTCAATTGCCCCCCTTGCACCCTACCCGCCCCCACCTTCCCTTCCCCCAGACCCCCCCAGGAAGCGTGTGGACTCCCCCATGCTGAACCGCCATGGCAAGAGGAGACCGGAGAGGAAGTCCATGGAGGTCCTCAGCGTGACGGACGGCGGGTCTCCGGTCCCGGCGCGTCGGGCCATCGACATGACGCAGCACGGACAGAGGTAACGGGACACCCCCCTGCCTGGACGCGGAGTGTGTGACGGCGGGGGTCTTCATCTCGCTCCTCCAGCCTGATGTGATGACTGCACCTTGAAAGCTTGGAGTAGTTGTAGGCTAGCAGGGCTGGCTGACAGCTGTTGGCTCGGATCTCTTTGTTGACACACGCTCACAGATACGCACGCACGCACTAGCACGCCTACTCTCTTTCTCTCTCACACACACGCACACTGACTGACACTCTATTGCCTTTGTCTTCTGTCTCGATGTAGTAAGACTGTGTTCAGTAAAAGCTTGGATATCACTGACGCCAATTCCAAAAGCAACAAGGATGAAAGGTATTCATTCCCCACCCCCACCACACCTACTCTACCGTGGTAAAACAACCCTCTCCTCCCCCTCACCCCCATATCATCCACCTCCCCTCTCTCACCCCTGCACAGATGATGGGGGGAGGGTAGAGATGCAGTGGTACTTTCCTCAGAAGGAGATGAATTTAAAACAGTTAGAGCAACACCAGCAAATCTGACAGATCCAATTCGAACAGAGCCATTTTAAAAGGTCGTCCACCTCACAGTGTGACCAGCACAGTACTGGTTACAAATGTTTTGTGACAGCAATTGAATTAGATGTGAGCAAAATGAATTAGACAAAAGTTAAATTCGACATTTCCTTAAATCGAACGCGCTCGATGGAATCAATTTCAGTGTAATGTTCTGCTGTATCTCCCGACTGCTATCTCCTCTTCCACTCAGTCAAGTCAGTTAGTCCCATTTCCTCTTATGCAGAATACTCCGATATCTCAGCAAAGTGACACAGCCGTCATCATCACCAGTCACTGCAGCCCCATCACACATCTCCAGCTCTCAGCTTATTCCACAAACCAATATCCTGATAACATGCTCCCTGTCAAAGGGTGTGACGCATCAGTACTGTCTGAGGAGATTGCATGGGAGGGGGGGGGGGGCAGTGAGTCAGAGACAACCCAGTCCTCTTTAATCACTACTGGTGATTGACACCAGCTGGGGAATTGCTTGATGGTTGATCGGTTTCAAGGCAATCTACAACCCTCTATTGTTCTTCAATATCTATCTGATAATCGAATTTGATTCATCAATAAAGGAGATTGACCCCCTAAGAAAGACCATCCCAGCTGTTCCCTCTGTGTCTGTTGACAGGCTTCATCCTAGGGGAAAATCCTGTTTGCCACATTCATCATATCCCTCACTCCTCTCATCTGTTCCCCTCCGGTTCAGGGCTTGTGCCCACGGCGCAGCTCAGTTTCACGCTCAGGGTTCATTTCCCTGTTTTCCATTTCCTCCTCTGCTCCTACCCTCCCTCCCTCTCTCCTCCTCCTCCAGAGACAGAAAGAAAAGTTCCCCTGCATCTCGCCCCTCTGCCTGTATGGTCTGTTCACTTAGTTTGTTTCTTCCACCCCCAGCCCCACACCCCGCCCCATCAGTCCCTCCCCTACTTTCTCCCTCCCTGGGTGTCCTGTATGTGAATGCGTTTGGTCCCCGCGCCCCCCCTCTGTTAGTTTGGGATTGCTTTGCTGGTGGAGGAAACAGCCATTTAACTCTGCAGGTTGTCTGTCACCTGATGGACAGGTGGGGGTGGAGGTGTGTGTGTGGGGGGGGGGGTTCTGATTCACCTCCACCAAGAGGACCAGTCACAGCCCACATCCCCCCCACCTCCACCCAACGGACCAGTACCACCATGTATGTTGGTGTTGTCAAAACTGTTCAAAACTTTTCCTCTTTCATCCTACCCTTGTGTGGCTGTATGCCTCAAAGGATTTTTGTAATGGAGAGGTGTGCGTGTGCACATGCATGTGTGTGTGTGTCTGTTTGTGTGTGTGCGTGTGCGTGCGTGTGTTCTATCAAGTATGTTTGTGGGCACGTCCAGCCGTACTATACTGATGTCCAAATACTTGATTGAATTTGTGTGAATGTAACCTTATCTCTCTCAAACAGCAAAGTTTTGTCGACAGCTTAGAGACTTTTGAAAACTTTAGATCAGAGTGTGTCAGGAATCATCCTGGCTTTGAAACATCTATTACGACAGGCCTGATCTCTCCTGGCTCTGAAAGAGAGGGGGGAGAGGGGGGAGAGGGGGGAGCAGAGGAGTAAACATTATCTAAGACGTGACAACAGACATGTCTCTACCTCAGACACTGTCCACAGTAAAGCCTCCTATGTCTGGGTCTTCACTGCAGACCTCGGTCACACTGTGCTGCACCAGCCCTCCCCTCTTCTGGTTTACACCCGTCTGTATCTCAGGACTATGTACAGTAGTTCACACAGGACGTTAGCTATACAGTCATTAGTACAATACAGTAGTTGGCATAGAAGTACAGTGGTTAGTACAGTAGTGATTACATTAATGAGTACAGTAGTGTGTACTGTACAGTAGTGCGTACAGTAGTGTGTACTGTACAGTAGTGAGTGTAGTAGTGTGTACTGTACAGTAGTTTGTACTGTACAGTAGTGAGTGCAGTAGTGTGTACTGTACAGTAGTGAGTACTGTACAGTAGTGAGTACAGTAGTGTGTACTGTACAGTAGTGAGTACAGTAGTGAGTACAGTACAGTAGTGTGTACTGTACAGTAGTGGGGTGCAGTACAGTTGTGTGTACTGTACAGTAGTGAGTACAGTACTGAGTAATGTACAGTAGTGTGTACTGTACAGTAGTGAGTACAGTACAGTAGTGTGTACTGTACAGTAGTGAGTACAGTAGTGTGTACTGTACAGTAGTGAGTACAGTACTGAGTAATGTACAGTAGTGTGTACTGTACAGTAGTGAGTACAGTGGTGAGTACAGTAGTGAGTACTGTACTGTAGTGTGTACTGTAGTGTGTACTGTAGTGTGTACAGTAGTGAGTACTGTACAGGAGTGTGTACTGTACAGTTGTGAGTACAGTTGTGAGTACAGTAGTGTGTACTGTACAGTAGTGAGTACAGTAGTGTGTACTGTACAGTAGTGAGTCAGCAGACTAGTGAACCAAGTTCTCTAACCTTAGAAAGATGAGTAATTAGTTGTATCCAAACCACATTGTAACTTTCAGTGTGGTGTTGTCATATGTTATCACAGGCTCTTGGTTGTTGCCACCTTGCTAACATAACAAATGTCAAACATTAGAATGTTTCGAAATGTTGTCGAGTCTCAAACTTTGGATTGAAAATATAGCCCAGAGGTATTGGTGGAACAGAGGGAAAGTTAATGGCACATAAATAAATTAGAAATCAATGTTTACATGAGGAGTCATTCTGTTATTTTGACTGTAGTGTGTCTTCTTGTGATCTTAAATTGTTCTTTAATAGCTGCATACTTATTGAGTATGTTTAGATAAGTGCAAATTAAACAAATCCCACTCATTTCCACAGTGTTTGTGGATGTTGAGTAGTAAGAGATTGGGGGGGGGGGATATTAACATTCTCTGTATGTGTTTTGGCCGCCTTGCTGAGAGATAAATTATTTTCCTGTTTACGACAGTTTGGATCTGAAGAAAGATTTGCTCTGAGCGCTATGATATGCATTACAGATGGCGCTGGAACTCTTTCACATAGGGCGCACACACACACACACACACTGGCACACTGACACACACACACGGGCACACTGACACACGTGCACACACAGGGCATGAGAGCTCCAAACAAGGGTTGATGGGAAACTTTTGGGAACAGAAATAGACTACTGAGACAGAAATTATCTCTCTCACAGACACACGCACACACACACACAACTAAACACTCTTGTCTGCCTCCAGGTCCTAGTGCCACCAGGCATTCTGTCTGCTTCTGGGTTGAACTGATTCCATGTCCTCTTTCTAGAAACCCTTGTGCTCATATCATCTCCCACAGTGCACCACTGCACCCCACGGGTGTACTTGATGGACCTCTGAAACAAAGATTGGTCACACACACATACACACACACACAAACACACACACTTACACGCCTTCAGGGAGGTGAGGATGCTTATTTAAAAAGTTTAGGGTCAGCAATAGACTGCTGAGACAGACATATAATCTCTCCCTTTCTTTCTCACACACTCCCACAAACACAAACTGAAGGGCAGGCTCTTCATTTTCTCTCAGTGTGTTTCCTAACAAAGACTCCTTGTTTCCATTTGGGGAATGACAGATGATGTCTGGGCTGCATGCCTCCCCTCTATAAATACATAAAAACACTCATCTATAATAATTCATCTCTAAACTCTCAACAGAGGTACTGATGTCCTGCTCCAGATAGACACAACCAGGGGCATGACCCTCCTCATGTCGCTTCTGATCCGACCGCATCAGTTCTGGTTGGGTGCGATTTTGGCCGCAGAGAGCAGGCTGTGTTTACCTCCAGAGCAGGGGTCCATGTGATGTGGGCCTAGTGAAAGCATCTCTGGGAGGCTCAAGGTGGAACACTCCCGCCTCTGTAAACAGGAGATAGCACCTGTCAGCTGTTCTGTTTTTAGAGACACGCTAGCAACGAGGTACCATCTCCACACGCGCGCACACACTCAGGTACTGTCGATGCGTGGCGTGGGTTTATTTCTTTTGTGCTGACATCTGTTAGGATACTCTCTGTTCTGTTCTATTTCAGTCTGCGTGACCACTTCAGCCCATCCGTGCGTGTGTGTGTGTGTGGGAGTCTATCTCCAGTACCTATCATACAGAACAGGTCTGAATACTTTAAAATAACTGACTGGTAGAATCGAGAGACAGACAGAGAGACAGACGGAGACAGACAGAGAGACAGACAGAGACAGAGAGAGAGAGTCAGACCAAGAGAAAGAGAAACTGTCAGACCAAGAGAAAGAGAGACAGTCAGTGTTGTAGTGGATGCGAGTTGTTGTCATGTGTGATGCAGCCAGATTGACAGATTGTCCTGTGACTGGCCCGTTGTGGTCTGGCTCGTCTCAGCTCTCTGAGGTCATGGACAGCATCTGCTGGGAAATACATCCAGGGATAGAAATGAATCCACATGTTGGTGCATTAGCTTCATAAAGACAACATTCTAAACCCTTGAAGCGTGTGAGGGAAGCTCTCCGAATTCCTCCCATTCACATTATAAATGTTTCTTCTGAGTTTGAGTGTGTGTGTGTGTATGTGTACGCGCAGTATCACGGTCGTATGGGGGCTTGGTAGTAACCCTTGTGCTTGTGTTTGCTGTTATCTGCTCTAGTACTTTGGCATCATGCTTAACCTCAGCCTCATATCTGACCTCTAACCTCTCCTACTGTATCCACGGGTGTACCCATAGTGTCATACACTAACTGTGTGTGCGTGTGTGTGTGTCTACTCCAGGTCACGGTCCATCAGTGGAGCCTCCTCTGGTCTCTCCACCAGTCCTCTCAGCAGTCCACGGGTAAGTACCCCCCCTCCCCCTCCCCCCCGCCCCACCCACCCTCACACATGCAGTCTTTTTCTCAAACACACAGACACTCACACACGGGAGGAGAGCTGGGAACAGTCTCCTCTCTCAGGCCCATCTTCCTCCTCATCCTCCTCTCTGGGTTCTGAGCTTTGTGGAAATCCAGCTCAGGGAATGCTGGGTGAAATCCCCCTCCTGCTCATGAGACCAGGGAGGCTCGTGGCACAACTTTCCAGCTGACTGGTCTGGAGTGGCTGAACGATCATAGAGGCCGCTCGATTAGCCAGACAGCCGTACCCTCTCCGCATCTTAGTCCCAGCCTCGTTCAGCCTCACACGGCCTCTCACGAAACCTCACAGCTTCTCCCATGACCTTGCAGCCTCTCACAGCCTCATCCGGCCTCACAGCTTCTCACACAGCCTCACACGCCCCCCCCCCCACCTGCCCTTGATCGCGTGCTGTGGAGGAAAGGAGTTTGATGTGGCAATGGTCTCAAAAGCTGCTTCCAGCTCTGTCGCCAACATGCCCACCATTCCTGAGTAGGATTGTCTCTGTTCCCCAGCCAGGCCATTGTTACCTACCGATCCATCTGAATACACAGGGTGTCTCTTGTCCTTGTCCTCAGCTCTGCCATCGCTCATTCGCAAGGCTGGCCTGCTCTCTCACTCACCTGTCTGCCTGTCGGATCAATCTGCGCGTGTGTCTGTGCATGCGTACGCGCGTGCATGCGTGAGCGCTTCTGACTGACATATTCCCCATCCGCGGATCATTGTGGACTCCCTCTGAGGAGGAATCCTTCTATTCTCATTTCTCTCCTCAGTTCTGAATGCTCTCCTGAATCTCAATCTGCTCTTTTGTTGTTCTCTCTTGAATTTAGTTATTGTTGCATTTTGACTGGCTGATTGATTTGGCCCAGTGGGCTAACTGCATGTTGTTGTTTTTTTTTTGTCTTTTTTCTTTTCTCCATTCCCTTTGTGTGTGTGTGCGTGCGTGTGTGTGTGTGCGTGCTCGCGTGTGTGTTACATCTCACCTGCTTCTCTGTGCCTTGGCTGTTTGTCTGGCTGTATCTTTGCTGTGTTGCCCCCCCCCCCCCCTCTCTGTGTGTGTGCCTGTCTTTGTCTGTGCATGTGTTTCCATTTCTCCTCTAACTGTCATTGGTGCTGGTTGTGCTTGTTGCTTGCCCCCCCCCTCCCGACCACCCTCCTCTCTCTGTCTCTCTACCCCCAGCCTGTCAGAAAGTTCTGTGTGCCTCCCCAGTCCCCAGATCTGTCCCTGTCCCCCAACAGCAGCCCCTGCCCGTCCCCGGAGCACCAAGCTACCCGGACAGGCGCCTGCACCCCCACACCCAACTCCCTCACCCCCCACAGCCAATCCTTCCTCTTCCCGCACCAGAGAACCATGACCCTCCCCGCCAAGCCCAAACTGGCCCCTAAACCCCTCCATGCCACCCGTTCCAACCCCCTCCCCGACTCCAACCAGGACCTCTCCTCCACCCCCGCGTTGAAGCTCCCCACCCCCTGTCAGCCTCCCTCTTCGGTCTCGGCCTCCCCCTGCACCTCCCTTCTGGCTGGAAGCCCCCAGGCTCCCCACCGGCCCTCCCTGGGCGCCTGTCCCCAGCTCTCTGTGCCCTTCACCCCCATGGTGCCCCTCTCTCCCATCCGCCTGCACCACTTCCACCCGGTGACGCCCTCTCCGAGCGCTGACCACCCCCCCAAATCTATTCCCATAATACAGGTCACCCCCCACCCCTCCCCTCGGGGCAGCCCCCTCCCCACCCCCAAGGGAACGCCGGTGCACACGCCCAAGGACAGCCCGTCAGGCACGCCCAGCCCCACGCCCCCGCCCAGTCCGTCCTTTGGGGGCATGCCCTGGAGGACGCGCCTCAACTCCATCAAGAACAGTTTCCTGGGCTCGCCACGCTTCCACCGCAGGAAACTCCAAGGTACGCGGGATGGGGGGTTCCCATCACGGCGGGGCCGTAATGGCTGTCAGTCGCATTTCAAGACCCGTGCACTGTATTCAACTGTCTAGGGTGTTGTTGTTCCGTTGACCTGTCTCTCACCTTTGACCTCTCTCACCCTTGCTGTCTCCAGTCCCAACACAGGAGGAGATGTCCAGCCTAACACCGGAGTCTTCCCCGGAGTGAGTACCGTCCCCCATCCTCCACCATCGCCCCCTCTGCACCTCTCCTCCTCAATCACAGTTCAGACAGATTTGTTTGCGTCCAGTTTAAAGACAGGTTTACTTTCAAGTCTGTTCAAATTCCGGTCCAGATTGAAGGCAGGAGGGAGGGAGAGGGAGGGTACAGGGGGACACTCTGATTGGGGGGGGGGGGAGGGGGGCAAGCGGGTGGGTGCTGGTGTGGGGCCGGGTAGTTCCGATGATCTCATGCTGTTCTTGGGGTCCAAGAAGCGCTTGGCTGGCCTAGATCAGTTTGCATGACTGGATCACTACCTTCTGGCTGGGGGGAGGGGTGTGAGGGGGGAGTCAGTCTGTACACTACAGATGGGACTGGAGACCTCCCCACCCCCTGCCTTTCCACACACACATGGAATACATACAGTACATACAGTTGGCTCACACACACACATAAACACACACGAGTGCATGTAGCAGGTGAACTGAACATGCTCCATTGAACATTGTATGGAAGATAGCGCTCTGGTGCTATTTACACCGAAACATACGTTTGGTTACAGTATGAAACTAGTGTGTGATGTACATGGAGAGAGGTGACTTGGCTACTGTCAGACTGGTACAGATCAGGAACCAGACAGGCTCCCCCAGGATGTGTAAGAGGCTGCAGGTACACATGTATACTTGGGGTAGACATGGATGTTCAGCTGGCAGTACTATTCTCATCTCATCTCATTTGTCTCTCTCTCTCTCTTTCTCGCTCTCTCACTCTCTCTCCATTATACTAACAAGTTTCTCTCTCAGTCTCTCTATTTCTTTCTTTCTCACTCTCTGTCTCACACACACACACACACACACAGAGCTTCTGCTCTCAGCGCAAATGTCAAAAAACTTTCCACCTACGCAGAAAGGGCTCATTTCCCAGAGGAGATCTTCCTTTCTGGGGCGCCCGGGAAAGAGAAATTATGAAAAAGCAGATGCATCATCATCATCCTATAATATCGGCATGAAATCTCTCCATCTATCCATCCCTATCCCCTCCATTGCAGAAACGTTCCTCTGTCTATCCATCCCTCCACACCCCATCCCTCCATGGCAGCAGGGACATCACCCTCTCATCTATCCATCTCTCCTTCCCTTCATCCCTTCATCCCTCTAAAGCTGCCAAGTTATCATTTCTCCACACCTCCAGTATCCCTCCATGTCTCTATCCTCCATGTCTTTATCCTCCATCTCTCTATCCTCCATCTCTCTATCCTCCATCTCTCTATCCTCCATCTCTCTATCCTCCATCTCTCTATCCTCCATCTCTCTATCCTCCATCTCTCTATCCTGCATCTCTCTATGCTCCATCTCTCTACCCTGCATCTCTCTATCCTCCATCTCTCTATCCTCCATCTCTCTATCCTCCATCTCTCTATCCTCCATCTCTCTATCCTCCATCTCTCTATCCTCCATCTCTCTATCCTCCATCTCTCTATCCTGCATCTCTCTATCCTCCATCTCTCTATCCTCCATCTCTCTATGCTCCATCTCTCTATCCTCCCTCTCTGTATCCTCCATCTCTCTATCCTCCATCTCTCTATCCTCCATCTCTCTATGCTCCATCTCTCTATCCTCCATCTCTCTATCCTCCATCTCTCTATCCTCCATCTCTCTATCCTCCATCTCTCTATCCTCCATCTCTCTATCCTCCATCTCTCTATCCTCCATCTCTCTATCCTCCATCTCTCTATCCTCCATCTCTCTATCCCTCCACATCGCTCTTTAGCAGCAGGGGGAGCATCCATCTGCTAAGCCTTCTCGCCCCACACCCTCACCCATAAATCAGACCTCTCACCCAGCAGGGAGCCCTAGATGGAGGAGGGGAGGGCAGGGGGGCGGAGAAAGATGGGGGGGGAGAGGGGCAGGGAAGAGGTGGGCCGAGAGGAGAGGGGAGGGAGGGGGTAACCAAGTAAAGAGTAGCAAAGTTTTAGTGTGCAGTTTGGAATTTATGGGCCCACGCTAAACATTATATTGCTTTAATATCGTCCCAGATTTATGCAGACATTACATTCAAAGTAGCGTTGCTAAGTACTGACGGAAACCTTCTCCCCCGTCGTCAGACTTGCCAAGAAGTCGTGGTTCGGTAACTTCATCAGCCTGGAGAAAGAGGAGCAGATCTTCATCGTGATCCGAGACAAGCCTCTGAGCTCCATCAAGGCCGACATCGTCCACGCCTTCCTCTCGGTAACGACCCCCCCCCCGTTTTCTTCCCCCCCCTCCCCTTCCTCCGCCCACCTCCTCCCATCTGCTCTCACCATTCTCTCTCTTCCTCCATCCTTTACTTGTTCTCTCCAATCCCCTCTGTCGTCTTGTTTGGGAGCCTGGGAGCCGTTGCCGTGCTTGCGCTTGCTGTTGGAAGGAGGGTCTTCGCCGCCGCATCAGTGGTGTTGACTGGCGCTGGTTGTGGGCAGGCCTCGTTCGTGTCCGCGGGCGTTTCTTCCCGTGTGCGGCTAATTTATGTGGACGCTCAGTGAGCACCTGGTGTTCTCCTCCGCTCCGGCTCCCTTTGGCGACTGACGCCTCTCACTGGAGGTCAATGGGAAATCAAAACAGGGTACTCGGAATTAGCATATAGATGCTTCGCCCTCGATGCGTCGCCGCGCTGAGGAAGGGGGAACGTGTTTGTTTGTGTGTGCGAGGTGCCAGGGAGAGACGGAGAGAGAAATGTTGTGGAAGGGCGAGAGAGAGAGAGAGAGAGAGAGAGAGAGAGAGAGGAGAGAGGGAGAGATGGAGCGAGAGAGACCTGGAGAGACATTCAGAAAATGAGTGAGGCAGAGAGAGATAGACAAAGATAGAGACGCTGTACTATCTGTAAGTGAACAGTGACTGAGCCTAAACAATGAACAGAACTATTTATGTTACAGCCTATTTTACCACCTAGACTTAACAAACTCTTGGAAAGCAGAAATGATGCCAATGCAGGTTAATGTCAAAACCTTGCCCCCATCTTGGAGCTAGCTATTTTCCTCTCTAGCTTATGCTAGCTGTATTCAAGACAGCAGATTGGCACCTAAAAATCTAGAATTATACTCCTCAGCAAACTCCCTTAATGGGATGTCAAATTTCCCCAGTAGCTAGCTGAAACGTGACAGTTTCAGAGCTAAACTGCTGAAGCATTCCGACAAATGTATTTTAGTAGGAGTTGAGTGTTGGATGATTTAAGATTACTTTAGCTGGAGGAGTTTATGAATGCATGGTTGCTCCTTGTGGCTGTAATCTGTTTAGAGTTTAATCTCTGTTTCACAGCATAGGAATGTTGTAGTGGTGGTTCATTCAACCTGTCAGGTACAGGTGGTTGACAAAATTAAACATGAACTCTCACTTCAGTTCCAATCTCTTCACTTACAACTCCCCATATCTCTCCTCTCTTCCTGTTCTCTCTCTCCCTCGTATTTACTTTGCCTCCATCTCTCTCTCTCTCTCTCTCTCTCTCTCTCTCTCTCTCTCTCTCTCTCTCTCTCTCTCTCTCTCTCTCT